>NC_041351.1:3700935-4000935 GCF_004354835.1 Perca flavescens
CATTTGTTCTTTTAATGTCCAAACCCAAAATATTAACTGGACTTACAATTTAAGAGTTGGACACATTTTGCCAGGTACCCGCTTGAATCTCTGCCAAAATGCATCAGTTTGCACAAACAGCAAAAACCTATCCGAATTGACTACACTGTCTTGTTTGTTCACAGTTGTGCTTCGCCTTGAGTATGATCGGGAACCCTCAGATCGTTTTACTGGATGAGCCGTCTTCGGGGATGGACCCCAAGTCTAAACAGCGCATGTGGTAAGACTATATACATTTAAAAAAAAATATCATCCAAAGACAGGTTTGGTAACTTTTTTACGTGTTTGTTTTTATTTAAATAAAATGTATTTCGCTGATGAAGGACATTCCCCCCCACAAGCCATATTTAAAGCCTCTGACCTCGGTATCTTCTCTGTGTAGGAGAGCCATACGTGCTGCGTTCAAGAACCGTCAGCGGGGAGCCGTCCTCACCACGCACTACATGGAGGAGGCGGAGGCCGTGTGCGACCGCGTGGCGATCGTGGTGTCCGGCCAGCTGAGGTTAGTACTCCCAGCGGTACGCCATTCTTTGACGGGACACATATCTAGTTTTGGGTATCGTTTGGGTTTTTTCCCATACTGGTGCTAAAACGATACTTTTAAAGTGGCTGAACCGATACTTAAAAATTAAATAAAAAAACGAAGAGCACAAAACGAGAGTGGGTGACATTTAAAGAACAACTTGTTGATTGCTAAGGCCATATGGTCAAAGTAACGGTAGGCTAACGTTTCCTGCTACCAAGTGTTATGTTAACTAGTGTCACTACCCGATGTGAGTCGAGTGCAGGTGTGAGTTGCGCATGCGTCACGTTGCGACGATGACCAGATTTCACACAGATCTGTTTTGCTGTTAGCCACAGAATAACAATATAGGTACATTACATAGCAGTAATTTATTATTTAGCATAAGGCGTCACATTTTCACACCATGATCCCTGATGTCAGTTCTAGATTAGAGGCTGAAGTAGCCTCCAAGAACCTGCTAACGAGAGACTTCTGTAATGTCGATGCAATAAAAATGGACCTACGTAACGAAGTTTGTTCACTGCTGGCTACGAGTTAGCAATCAAACACAACATAGGCTATCCCTTGAATGGCATGTTGAGCTTACGTTAGCAAGCAAACAATCATAGATAGCTAAAACCAAAAGCCATTACTGCATTACTGTGTATTAAAAAGTAATCGTGCAGTGAATGTCTTGCATTTGTGGTTTGTCTTTATTGTGTCTTTACTTTCTTTTCCTGTCTGTTTTTTTTTTTTTTTTTTTTTTTATTATGACTTATCGGCTCTTTTATATTTATTTATTCACCTGTTTTGCACTTTTGCTGATGTTTTGCACTGATAGGACTGCATCCAATTTCATTATACAATAACAATAAAGACTGTTCTATGCTCTATCAGATGTATCGGCTCCATCCAACATTTAAAAGGGAAATACGGTCGAGGTTACAGCTTGGAGGTAAAACTCCGAGAGGAGCTGACGGGGCTCCAGCCGGTGGCGCTGCTGCACAAAGAGATCCTCCGAATCTTCCCTCACGCTGCGCGGCAGGAGAGGTGAGACCCAAAAACCCACTCAATGAGCCCATGTGTGCATTGCAACTTGTAAAAGGTGGAAGAAAGGGGGCATATTATCCACATAAACATTACAAAAGGATGAATAAAGATCTCATAAAATAAATAAAAGAAACCAAGATACATTCTATTTGAAATTATTACTACAAAAGGTCCACTAAAAGTGCTTTATTTTGCCACGGACAGGCTCAGTCTGGTGGGTTTAGCGAACGCACTTTCGCGGATGTTTTTAGGTTTAAAAAAAAAAAGGATCTTACACTCTAACAGAAAGTTAAATCGATTTGATTTAAAAATCGAGTTGGTAGGTCAAATCGATTCATATTTTCAAAAAATCGATTTTTTTTAGATTTTTTTCTTCAGTCCAAATACAGTATAAATAATTTGGATGTTTAACAATCTTTGTTGCACACTGCACAGTGACTTTTCAGTTAAAGGGTTTGCCTTTGCAATTTTGTTTATGTTGATGCACTTTAATTAAATACAATAAATATATATATTTTTAAAATATATTTACAGTTCGCAGTTATTTTGTTTTAAATGGAAGAGGGGGGAAAATCGAATCGTAAATCGAGTTTTTTATAAAAAAATCGCAGAAAGGTCGACCTCCTTTTAGAAATCCTTTCCGGAAAAGTTGTCAGACACTTATTATATATTAATATGAGCCTGTCAGCGGCAAAACGAGCACTTTTGGTAAGGTAAATACAAGCTGGACAACTGTTCTATTAACTTACATTGTAGCTTGTTTCTCCGCTGCCGTCTGCAGTGATCTCGCTCAATACTGGACCAATGTCAAAGATTGTTGTTCCCATCAGTCACTAAAACACAAAAACATAGGAAGAAATAGTTTGAAAAAATAAATGATATCTGTGTCTGTGCAACACCATTAACAGAGTCACTAAATGCTCCAAGATGAATAAAATAAAATGTAAAAATATCAATACATTCACTTGATGCTTGTTTAAAGTAATTAAATACACACTACTACATGTGCACGCCTAATTCTGTTGGCTGATGTTGTTTGCAGCTTTGCTACTCTGATGGTTTACAAGATCCCCATGGAGGATGTCAAATCACTGGCCAAGTCTTTCTCTCAGTTAGAGAGTGGTGAGTCACTGCTCATCTCTCCCACACACACACACACACACACACACACACACACACACACACACACACACACACACACACACACACACACACACACACACACACACACACACACACACACACACACACACACATACACATAAGTGCTTATACATGCATATCTGCTGAGTCATTCAATGTAACTTTTAGAGCTGCAAAGATTAGCCAATTGGTTGTCAGCCATTACATTATTCGCCAACAACAAATTCTCTGATGTCAGCTTGTTAAATGTGAATATGTTTCTAGTTTCTTCTCTCCTCTGTGACAGTAAACTGAATATCTTTGAGTTGTGGACAAAACAAGACATGTGAGGACGTCATCTTGGGCTTTGGGAAGCACTGATCCACATTTTTCCCAATTTTCTGACATTTTAGAGACCAAACAACTAATCCATTCATCCAGAAAATAATAAACGCATGAATCGACAATGAAAAGAATCGTCAGTTGCAGCACAATGTAACTTATCTTCTTAATCTGTTTATCTTCAGCCAAGCAAGCGTTCAACTTTGAAGAGTACAACTTCTCCCAGTCGACCTTAGAGCAGGTATGAACGCCCGTTTCAGATCCTCGTTTACAGACCACACAGTGAAGCGTTTCCACTTGCAATTCACTATTTGCTGATGTGCCCGCTTCCTGTTGTTCCCCCCTCCCCTCCGTGTCCACAGGTGTTCATGGAGTTCGCCAAGGAGCAGGAGAACGAGGAAGACGAGGTGGGCTCCCTCAGCACGACGTTCCAGTGGCAGCGTCTGCGCCAGGACTGCTCCGTCCCCGTCAACCCCACAGAGAGCATCGTGCACCAGCTCTGAACGCCAGCGGAGAGGGGGGGGGGGGGGGGACCGGGACAGAGACAGAGACACACCCCCCCCCCACCCCGAAACCTGCCAGGCCTCGGCGCCTGAGGGATCAGACCAGCACTCTCCCGCTCCACGCAGACCCACGCCCACCGCCCTTAAAGGAACGGGACAGACGTGTGCGGGGGGGTCACATACTGTGTGTGTGTGTGTGTGTGTGTGTGTGTGTGTGTTCAGACCTGTTATGGCCCCCCCTTTCCCTCGGTCCGAGGTGTGTGAGACCCTGGTCCTCTGGTGCTCCGTGTGTTCTCTGACCGAGGGGCCTGCAGTCTCTCTCGACACGCTCATGCAACACCTCTTCATCTTTCTATCAGTGTTTTGGTTTTGTTTTTAATCTTCACAGGGAGTCAGTAAAAGAAAAAACAAAAATAATATATATAAATTATATATAATATTTATGCTTTTCAACCCTTTCCATCCGTCCTCCTCTGCGGGAGGCGTTTCCGTGTGTTCGCTCGTCTCTTCACGTGTTTTTGTCTGTTTGTGAAGCTGTGTTTTTTTTTTTTTTTTTTTTTTTTTTTACCAGAAACTGGGGTCCATCCGCGATCGTACCAAAGCAGCACATCTCTGAACCACACCTCCTCACACTTTAACCCTCCTGGTGTCCTCGGGTGAAATTTGACCCATTTTCAAAAAGTTTCTATATCAGAACATTTGGGTTTCTTTCAACCAAACTGTCAAAGAAAATAGAAAAAACGCAGATAAAGTTCAGTTGTTCTAAATAAAGGAAAAATCCCCCAAAAATCTTTGAACAGAAAAAAACTTGACCAAACATCTGGTAAAGACAAGTCGGAAGCCAACTCAAAGGGTTAAAGTCCTTTTGGTTGTTTTTGGTGTCCGTGGCATGTGCATCAATAGTTGATGCGCAATAGTTCTTAATATTGATGTGTGCCAGAGGAATGAGGCTCATTTACTAAAACTAGAGCTGCAAAGATTAATCGGTTAGATGTCAACTGTTAAATTAAACGCCAGCTATTTTGATGAAAATAATGATAGATCTCTGATTCCAGCATCTTAAACGTGAATATCTTCTAGTTTCTATTCTCCTCTCTGACAGGAGAATGGAGATCTATTTAATTGTGGCAAAAAAACAAGACCTCTGAGGACGTCGTCTTGGGCTTTTTGGGAAACACCGGTACACATTTTTCACCGTTTTCTGATATTTTAAACCAATCAATTTATCAGTTAATCTAGAAAATGATTGACCGATTAAATAATCATTAGATTTTTTAAGCCAGCTAGGGCTGGCTATGTTCAAAAATATTGGATACCGGTACCAATACCATGACATCAATCTCGGTTCCTAAACGATACGTTTTTTCGGTACCAATTTTTATAAAACAAAGAGAAACCACAACGTTACAAATCTTTTTATTTTCCAGCTCCTACTACGCGAGCCCTGTCTCTGTGTAACGTCGAGTTTTTCCTGCGTGTCTCTACGACGTGTAACGTTGGACAGCCAATCACAGACGTTATTAGATCTCGGTAGAAGCATGCTGCGTGCTGATTGGCTCACTGACGCTGATGAGATTTACTCCTTAGGTATTGAATGATGAGACAATTTTCGATAATTTAGAGGCAATTCAGTCGGTGCCTAAAACGAATAGAGTTCAGTAAGCAGCCCTAGCTCTCTCCACAGCCCTGTCCTTACCAAACAAGGTTTGAGTCCCAGAGTCCCTGCTCCTGGTTTTACACCAGCATGCTCATCTCACCGTCCACGCATTTATCAACTCCACATTCTTCGGTTATTTGGTAAATGAGGCAGACGGATGTTGGGGGTAGAAGATCTCAGAATATATGCACGCCAGTACATGTAGCACACTGCCCTCGTCAGACATTAGCCAGGGCCGCTGACCTCCAACTTGGGACAGGTGGGGCTTGAAGTCGTGTTCACATTTAGATGGAGCTTTTTGAATGTTTTGACTGTACGTTTGGGCCACAGTGAGAGGAAGCAGGGTTCAGAATGAACAGTTATTGTCCACCAGCCAAATGGTTAGATACTCAATAGATTACCTTGGGGCTCTTTTTGGCTGATCTACCAGCCAGATGCATGTGTTCCCAGCATTCAGCTGGCAGATGGGGCGAGTCTAAACACTGGAGAGGAGGGTTTGTAACTCAGCAGTGTCGCTCGGTTTCACTTTGGTGCCACTTTTAATCACGCAGCTGTTTTGTTAACTGTGTGTGTGTGTGTGTGTGTGTGTGTCTGTCTGTTGTACATACTGTGTGTGTAGCTTTGAATATATCTGCATCATCTACCGTTTGTACAAGCAGGTGCGTTGTTGGCGCAATACCGAAAAATTGTAATTTTTGTTTTCCATGACATTCAGGTGAGACGTTAAAGGGAATTTAAGACACTTTGTTGGACAGACTTGAGAAACGTTTTATTTAGTTAGCGATCATAATAATGCGAGTTTAGAAGGTGATTTTTGTCTACAACAACTAACTGGGCAGCTTCCTCTGTACATCTCTTTACTTGATAGTGTGAGCCGTTACGTCTGCCGGCTAGGTTGAATACAGGCAAGTGGACAAAATAACAGGAACAGTTGACAATTTAATGCGACCAATGCTCTGGCCTCCAAAAGAAAAACTTATTATAAGCTTCACATAAATAGTTTGTTGCAGGGGGATTGTCCAGGATTTAACCCCACTGCCAGGTGTGTTTGTTTTGTCCACCTCTGTTTAAACAAAAAAAAGAAGTCATATCATCTCATGGGTTTTTGTGAGGGGGAGGAGTTGGTCCACAGAACAGCCGTGGAGCCAAAGCTGAAAGCTTATTTGAAAGACAGCTGATAGTTTTTGATATAAAGTATAGATGCTTATTTAAATAAGACATCCAACCACAGGTGCTTGGTACCGGGGGGTTTCTACACTCGGTGTCTGGGACGAGTTCCTTTCATGGGTTTATGCAGCAGCTTCCGTTTATCTAGTCCAGCTTTTACTTGCTCTTTTTTACGGTGGCCCGACAGGGACAAACGCAGCGCAACTTAATGAAACGCACGCAAGTAGACAAAACACAAGCAAATCAAGAAAAACAGCTTCATAAATTTGACAGCACGTGCGCAGCATTTAGCAAACCCGCTGAAAATACACACAACACAACCAAATACACACAACGCAACCAAATACACACAACGCAACCAAATACACACAACGCAACCAAATACACACAACCCAACCAAATACACACAACGCAACCAAACACAAACTCCAAAAACACAAACGATGCAAAAAGAAAAGCACTCAATTACACAACGGAAGTTCTCCAGGCCTCTAGGGCAGGGGGGTCAAACTCAACTGCACTAAGGGCCACACTGGAAAATAAGAATCCCACCAAGGGGCCATGTAGAGTTTATAGATATGCTTTTATTTAATCGAAAAAGTCGAATATCTTTTGGCTGTCTTATTGCGTGTGTCCTATAGTCTTCTCACTTAGTTTGGTCCACATAAAGTCCTCAAGAAGTCAGGAAAAAGTTCTTCAGCCAAAGCGTCGCAAAAAGTGACAAAAACTTCGGCAAAAGTGACAACAACGTCAGACAAAGTTACAAATCGTCAAAAAGAAAATGACGACAATGTCAGAAAAAGTGACAAACTAGGCGGGCCAAAATGTTGTCGGAGTGTAAATTTGATATGTGGGCCGGATTGTAATCTGCGAGGGGCCGGATTTGGCCCGCGGGCCTTGAGTTTGTTTATTTGGTTGTGTTGTGTGTATTTGCAGCGCGTTTGCTAAATGCTGCGCATGTGTTGTCAAATCAATGAAGATGTTTTCCTACTTTGCTTGAGTTTTGTCTCTTTGCGCGGGTTTCATTAAGTTGCGGTGCGTTTGACCCCTGTCGGCCACCGTACTTTTGACCTACTATGTCATCGTTAGCGGAAGTTGAGTAAGTACATTTTTTGGGGGGGGGGGAGGATTTGTGAGTCTGAAGCCAATAGATTTTCTTTTTTCCAAACATGCACTACAGACATTACAGCAAATTACACACACTAAAGCTTCCAATGGGAGTGGCAGTGATGGCTGAGGTCCCTGCACCGGCAGCCGTGTTTTGTCCTTAAATGTGAAAACTATTTAAATGCACACACACACACATGTAGCCTTGTTGCCTTTTTATTAGGGGACAAACTAACACACTGGCTCTGCATTAGGTTGAAAACGTGTGTGGCGAGGATGGGTGAGTGTTTGGGATGTCATTTGAACACTATGTACAGTATATTTTATAATTGCTTTCCCAAGTGCAATGTAGGGTATTTGTTCACAAATGCAAACATTTCTTTGAACGTTGTCGTACTCCAATGATCATGTGTGTTCTGTGGGTTTAACAAGTCAGTTTCAGTAACATGTAGCCGCCCAAATAACATCCGCTTTTTTGCACTTCTCTTACCCCTGCTTCAAGAACAACATAAAAGCATCACAGTAAGTTGGAAGTATTTCACACGAAGTAAACCAAACTATTCTTTGGCTTTGTGGAAAGTTGGAGCTTTTCAGGCAACTGGCAATGAAAGTGGAGCAGGTTTCATTTTGTTTTCCTGGTGGTGGTAAAGTTGCACTATTTCTGGGAAATTTTATAACCTTTCTTTATATTATGCAATCTTTGTAAGATTATCTGTGCACTGATTTTATTTTTTTAAAGACTGTGGTTTAGCTGTGTGCTGTATTTCCCTCCTGTATCACCCCACGTCTGGATGGACACTTGTCGTTATTAATGAACTCTCCGGTCTCTACACGACCTTTTCATGAATAAATGTTAATCCAAAAGATTGTTTTGCCCTTTTTTGTTAATGATGGACCCTCAGCAGAAAGCTCCTGGTGAGTTTGGAACCATGTTGCATGCTGGATGAACACCTGCAAGTCTAAGAAGTAAATTAAATTTCCACCCCCTTATTTATGCGGTTGCATTATTTATGCGGTAATGTTTGGTGTAGCCTGATGCTAGTGAAGTTAACGCGGGCTAATGTGAGATCTTAGGTCAAGAGAGCCCTCTAGTGGCCACACTTAAGAACTGCAACACAAGACGTTCAGAAAGTTTGCGTCAATGCAGACGTCACCTAAATCACAATCAAATTACTGAGAAATACATGCGATGGAAAGGGCATAACAAATAAGTGATAATAAAAATGGCTTTAAAGATTTGATGCTAATAATAAGCGTAATAAATATAATACCAAATTTGAAGGAAATGGGTACTATTATTTTCTCTCTTTTTTTTTTTTTTTTTTTTTTTTTTTTTTTTTTAAAGACCATTATAATATAAACTAAATACAGGGTCAAGGCCACACCCCCACCCTCCACCTTGCCCCCCCCCCCTCCTCCTCAATAGCTACAGACACAGAAATTGCACATCCTAAGGAAAGCTCATTGTGGGACTGGCTCTAGTGGCTGTAATTCTGCACCAAGGCTGAATTTCAGGAAAGAGACTTCAGATACAGTATTAGGGGACCACTAAGGTCTATATAAAAGAGACATCAAATACAGTTTTAGGGGACCACTAAGGCCTATATAAAAGAGGCTTCAGATACAGTATTAGGGGACCACTAAGGTCTATATAAAAGAGACTTCAGATACAGTATTAGGGGACCACTAAGGTCTATATAAAAGAGACTTCAGATACAGTATTAGGGGACCACTAAGGTCTATATAAAAGAGACTTCAGATACAGTATTAGGGGACCACTAAGTTCTCTATATAAAAGAGACTTCAGATACAGTATTAGGGGACCACTAAGGTCTCTATATAAAAGAGACTTCAGATACAGTATTAGGGGACCACTAAGGTCTATATAAAAGAGACTTCAGATACAGTATTAGGGAACCACTAAGCTCTATATAAAAGAGACTTCAGATACAGTATTAGGGGACCACTAAGGTCTATATAAAAGAGACTTCAGATACAGTATTAGGGGACCACTAAGGTCTATATAAAAGAGACTTCAGATACAGTATTAGGGGACCACTAAGTTCTCTATATAAAAGAGACTTCAGATACAGTATTAGGGGACCACTAAGGTCTCTATATAAAAGAGACTTCAGATACAGTATTAGGGGACCACTAAGGTCTATATAAAAGAGACTTCAGATACAGTATTAGGGAACCACTAAGCTCTATATAAAAGAGACTTCAGATACAGTATTAGGGGACCACTAAGGTCTATATAAAAGAGACTTCAGATACAGTATTAGGGGACCACTAAGGTCTCTATATAAAAGAGACTTCAGATACAGTATTAGGGGACCACTAAGGTCTCTATATAAAAGAGACTTCAGATACAGTATTAGGGGACCACTAAGGTCTACCTTGAAGCAGGCGCTGTGGCCACAGGTTAATTAGGCTAAAACATGTGAATGCTCTGTGTACGCAGGCTGGAAATCATTCAGTTCATCATCATCAGTTCTATCCCCCCACCCCTGTTTGTGGAAGTTGAAGAGGACAGAGCAAGATAGGGGGAGGTTTTAATACTTCTGGCATGACTAGGTCTTGTTCTTTTCATTAAAACTGCCGCTGACCTCCGCCTTTACAGTATAATAAGGAAGTGCCTAAAGTAATCCCATAACCCTAACTCACTAAAGAGTGGACTGGGAGCCTCCACCACATGCTCGGGAAGGTGCAGATCCTGTGGAAGTGTATCAACTGGGACTTTATGAGGCCCCTGTACATGTGTTTGGGATCAAAACTGACCTCTTAACCTCTTAAAGGTGCTCTAAGCTAAGCGATGCTGGGTGATGTCACTTCTTGTTGTTTTTTTACAGTGTGTTCAGGGGACAGGCAGCTAGCAGATAGTGAGAAGATGTTCGCTGTATGTGACAAAATATGATGTAGTCTAAAAAACGTGCCACATCGCTTAGAGCACCTTTGACTTTTACTTTAGAATAAAGGAGACAATACTAGACTAAGACCCTAGCTATTTTCATGAACTTTCTTCATATAAAGGCTTAAGGGCACCAGGCACAGGCTACATATACTATTAGCTCTTAATTTTGAACAAAATAGTCTAGAATAAGTTACAGTTAGCTATTTTTATTAACTATTTTTGTATTAAGGTTTAAAGTAACCACAAATGTTAATAGTCTAGGTTCATAAAGTTTGCGTCAATGACGTGACGTGACAGCATTGTAGCACTTCCGGTAAGTACTTTCAAAATTCAGTGAACCAAACTAAGTTATCACATTATTTTTATATTAATTTACTTTAATTCAAACATATAGGTGTGCACAATTCCTAATTTAAATATTCTAATTAATTGAGTAATCTCAAGGAAATCAAAAACTCAACTTCATTTTATTTTTTTAAACTAGGCTATTTCTATTGAAATAAGAAAAACAATTGAATGAATAAAAAGCTAGAAATAGTAGTTTGATAAAGAATACATTGCTAATACAGACAATACCTTTACTGATACCTCTAAAATATGTTAATGTGTACAAATATCTGTATAATTCTCAACTAACAATTAAAAAGAATTACCTTGATCATTCCTAACAAATTCTGTTCGCCATCGCTTCAGTTACTTTATTTTGAAGGCAATCACCGGAAGTCACAGTAGGCTGTTATGTATGCATTGACGCTGGTCTGACTAATGCTATGCTGCAGTTCCCCTATGTGACCACTGGAGGGCAGTACAAACTCATGATTCTATAAACACTACACTCAGTTTGTACTTGATTAAAACGGACCCGAGTAAATATTCACGCTCGGTGCAGACGTAACGTGTACTCACGTCTCTGTTTTGTGTTCAAGGCGGCCGTAATATTCTATGATTTAAAAAAAGGTTAAGGCTGCTTTTTAAAATTATTTGGGAGATATTTTTCTTATCTCATTCCTCCGGTTTTTGTCCCAGCTCAGACACCGTACTTCCTGATGTGGGTGTGGACCAACAGATGACTACACAAATAATGGAGGAGAAGCTACACTAGTCTGCTTCTTCCAAGTTAGAAGAACTAGTTTCAAATCGGGTCCGTTTCATCGTCCCTATTCCTGGTTTGGGATCGGAGCTGTGATGCTTTATCAGAATGGGAAATCTTTTTGGCAAAAAGAAACCAACCCGAGTGACCGAACAAGACAAAGCGGTTTTGGTAAGTGGCGCTGCTAGCTAGCTAACGTTAGCTAGCTCAAATCACTAACTGTTATTATTAGCCTCGAAACTGAACGTTCTGTTGCGCGACGACAGCAAATCACGCCAAACTGCTTTTAAAAAAGGTGGCAATTTAAACAAACTTCCATATTAGTAATCTTATACGCCCATTTCATACAACAGAACTTCGCAATTTCAGCATTCTTTAAGTTGCTCTTTAATTCGGCACAAAAAGAACATAGGAAATACTGTCAGATTTTTGTGTGGTGATAAACTCAATCCGGTCTTTGGTGCTGCCCTCAAATTGCACGATTTAGAGCCGTAGCAAACAGTTGAACTACTTTAACCAAAGTGGTGCTCAGCTAGCTACTTCAGTGCCGATTTTACCCGAGGAGGCTAAGGTAAGTCTGGCCTCGCTAGTTTTGGTAAAATATCGTAAAACTGATGTTTAACGGAGTGTGCATGTTTCACTGCAAATATCCAGATAGCAGCTACTGTATAGTATGACCGAGCCGCTGACAGCTACAGCATCTAAAGCCAGAGTTAGGTCGCTGTAGAGCACAACGACATGCTGCTGTTTGATATTAATGAGTTAGTTTGAAGTATATATGAGTGTAGTGTTTCCCCTAGCTTTGTGGAAGACTTATGTGCACGTATTTGGCGGAGGGGTTAGGGTTAGCCCTAACCCTGTTAGGGCTATGATGATAACCTAGTCTTATAGCCACTTACTGGGGCTTGGTAGTGAGGCTGGGGGCCCTGGAGGTCAATAGCCAGGCTTGGAGCCTGTTAGGAGGGAGGAGGTCGGCCGTGTAGGTCAACGCCCAGCCACAGAGGCACTTACTGGGGCTTGGGAGGGAGCATGGGTTGGCCTGGAGCATGTTAACACAGGCTTGGAACCACTTACTGGGGGCTTGGGAGAGAGCATGGGGGCCCTGGAGGTCAACACACAGATTTATAGGCCCGGACACACTGACCTGAGGCAGTAACTGGGGCTTGGGAGGGACATTTTGTGTCTCTTTGTGGGATTTTGTCTCTTTTGTATCCGTTTTTTGGTCATTTCTGTTTCCTTTGGGGTTGTTTTGGGTCTTTGTGGTCATTTGGTGTCTCTTTATAGTCGGCTTGTGCCTCTTTGTGCTAGTTTTACGTCACTGTGGACCGTTATTATAACCATATCTGTGTCTAAAACGGGGGTGCGCGCTCACAGAAGGCTTGTGTCATGTGGATGCGCCGACAGTTTTGTTGCCATTACTTAGAATCCCTCATGGGGGAGACAGAAACTACACACTATTAGGGTTCTGGGCGATATGGAGAAAATCAAATATCACAATATTTTTGACCAAATACCTCAATATCGATACCGCAACGATATTGTAGTGTTGACTATTGATGCTTTCATAAAATATTTAGGCCTACACAATGACATTTTTGATAAATAATCTTCAGTAATGTGGATATAATGACTAAGTGTGGTAAAGGTAAATAACAGAACAGTTACAACAGTCCGGTAAGTTCAGAAAATGACATCACTTTACTGTAATCCAGCCTTTAAAACCAGGAAAAGGCAACACTTATGCCATATTACGATATCCAAAGTCTAAGACGATATCTAGTCTCATATCACGATATCGATTGTAATATCGATATATTGCCCAGCTCTACCCACTATAGCTAAACTTAAAGCTAAAGAAGTCCAACTCCAGTCATTAGATCTTTCAGTTCCATTCATTCAGCTTATGTGCTGCACCTGAACCTGATAACGGCAGGGAAAACAACGTGGGTGTAAATGCGTTTTTGTAACCATGTCTCTGTTTTTTTTTTTTTTGTCTTCGCAGCAACTGAAACAGCAACGAGATAAGCTGAGGCAGTATCAGAAGAGGATCAACCTGCAGCTGGAGAAGGAGAGGCTTCTGGCCAAGCAGCTGCTGAAAAATGGCAAAAAAGAGTTGAGTGTGCAGAGCCCTTCCAGCGTAGCCGTGTAGCGACTGAGCGAAAACAGAGGAGCAGTCCCTAATGGATGGAGAGGATGCAGTCGATAAAGCTGCCGAATCCTGTGTCCTTTCAGCCAGAGTCCTCCTTGTTTTGGGGGTGAAAAACCTTCTAGAGGAATTCCATATTCATATTAGAAATGTTTCATAGATCAGCGGCGTAGTCTACGTTATACGCAGTATACCCACTAGGAAAGCTCCAGGATTTCCATATACCCACTTAAACATGCCCACTGCCACGCAACGACATACTTTCCATTATATTTATGGTACATTTTGAATTGTCATCTGTGTTTTTCTTCTTCACATAGACTAAATAAAGGGATTTCCACCGTAAATTGGTGCATGAAAGTGTATCCGAATACAGGAAATAAAGTCGTTGATGCTCAAAACTTCCCTGGGGGAGGACACCCAGATGTGATATACAGAGTATAGACAGGTGGTGCATAGACAGGACAAGAAATATACTATAGTGTTATAAAGTGTGACATATACATTGACAAAACAAAAAATTTGAAAACCGAAGAAATATGGCTGTTTTCAACGTTTTTACATCAGAAACATGGCTTTCTTTTCAACCAAATTTCCTAATTGATGATCACTACTTTTATAATATCCCACTAAAGACAACCTGGGATCATCCATGAACACAGGTTTCTCTGACCTTAACTATTGGTCAAGATAATTCAATAATTTCTGCTCATTTCAATTAAAAATGAACCGCTAATTTCATGCAAATTATGTTTATTCACCATCAATTCCATAAAGAAGTGTAAAACTAGTAACAACTTATGGAGTTGGCTAAGAAGATATAACGTACAATTGGTTAATCATTAAGAGGCTACTTTATGCTTTATAAACGGGCAAACCAGATGACAACAAGTCCTCGAGGGTTAATGAATCTCTTCTTCTGTTATCCCGAGAGCTTCTGACCGGACTGTGTTTTGGGTTCAAACAGGAAAGCGCTCCTCTTGCTGAAGAAGAAGCGCTACCAGGATCAGCTTCTGGACAAGACGGAGAACCAGATCGGCAACCTGGAGCGCATGGTGAGGGACTGGGGGGAGAGCGCTGGCGGTGAGTAAACGCCACTCGGCGTGCAGCCGCGGCGCCTGACGGCTCCTCTCTGCTCTGTGCCTTTTAGGTCCAAGACCTGGAGTTCGCCCAGATCGAGACGAAGGTCATCCAAGGGTTGAAGGTGGGGAACGAGTGCCTGAAGAAAATGCACGAGGTAGGCTGATTGGAAGGGTTCTCCGCGGAGTGTCTGTGTGATCACATGTCTCTGTCCCTGGTTACTGATGCGCTCTGGTTGGCTGTTTTTTTTTTTTTCCCCCCCTCGTTAGGTGATGTCTGTCGAAGAAGTCGAACGGATTATGGATGAAACCCAAGATGCCATCGAGTACCAAAGGGTGAGTCTCACACACACACACACACACACACACACACACACACACACACACACACACACACACACACACACACACACACACACACACACACACACATACATGGCTGTTTATTTCTACACTCCTTATTTAGTCAAGGCAGTTTATTTCTAGAGCACATTTAAAACCAACCTTAGCTGAACAAAGGACATAAACACAATGTATTGGTTTATTTGATAGGGACCATGCATATTTATGAACGTTGTTGTATAAAAAACCACCATGTAAATATGCCAGAATTAGTAAAAATAACAACTTTTCATCTGCAGTCCACTAGGCAGGCGACATAGGACTAACATAGAGACAGCCAGCAGTCATACAGCACTCAATCAATATACATTAAAAGGTACACAGAATGGGGACATATACTTTGACAAACCAAAACAAAAAAACCTAATATGAATGGGAAGTTTATTCCACAGTCTCGGCACCAAAAACCGAAAAGGCACGCTCGCCCCTTTGTGTGACTGTGGAAGAGCTAAGAGATGTTGTGTCAACACGTGTTTCTGTTCTTGATCTCCACTATCAAATATAAAGCTGTCTGTCTGTCTGTCTTCCCTCTGGACGGAGGCTTAAAGTTATTGGTTGCAGAACTACAAGATTTAAAAACCAGCAGCAATCACTTTGTTAAATAAACGGTAAAATAATTTTTACAAAACGCACAAGCACTTTGGTCATGTCATGTACTGTCTTTTATTCCTCTTTTTTCTTCTTTTACGTTTCATTACCTGTTTTATATGTTTTCATTTCTTTGTGTGTTTATATGTTATGTTGTGCTCTACAAAGTTTTAAGGATGTCCTGCCTCTTGGACTGTAAAACTAGTTTACCTACGGGTACCAATAAAGTAACCTAACTGTCTGTCTGTCTGTCTGTCTGTCTGTCTGTCTGTCTGTCTGTCTGTCTGTCTGTCTGTCTGTCTGTCTGTCTCTCCGCAGCAAATAGACGACATGCTGGCCGGCTCCTTCTCACAAGAAGACGAAGACGCCGTGCTGGCCGAGCTGGAGGCCATCACTCAGGTCGGTCTAATCGCCGTTATGGTTTCAAGTCAACAGATCCGAGTTAAGGTTAGGATAGCCGATGGGTCAGGTGATAGGACCTGAACAAATCAGGTTACCTTGCAATAAGCATGGCAACTGGCCAATAGTAGCTATTGAAGGGCGGGTCCTGGCGTGGCCATAGTGGGGTGAAAAAATACTGCATTCGGGAGTAGCCAGACTAGCGTGACGCGTTCGTCCAATCAGCTGCCGGTCAAGGGTCATGTTTTTTTGTTGCAGCGATAGACGCAGGGATGTTTCCCGTTAACGGGACTCGCACGCCACAATACGGACAGACCGGTCTGATCTCCGGTAGGGCTGTGCAATTAATCGAAATTTAATTGTGATTATGATTTAGGCTCCCAATGATTACAAAAACAGAATAATTGAGAAACCCATAAACTCTTATTTTCTCTTGTGTTCTGAATGAAAAAATAAAGTTTCAATAGGAAAAGTATTAAGGAAAAAAGTTCACAGTTGTATGTGTTTTTTTTACTGTTGATTTATTTAACTTTTTCCACTGTTTTTTTAAGTTCAATAATGGCAACATCTTTCCAGAAGTCAACGAGTAATCGTGTTAAATTATCAGATTTCAATATTGACCGAAATAATCATAATTATTTTTTTTCCCATAATCGAGCAGCCCTAATCTCCTACAAATTGGCGTTTCATACATACGCCAATTCATGAGATCAGTCTGTGACGCTGGACAATGGACACGTACTGTTAGATTCCCAAAATCTTATTTTCTGAGCTATGTCATCCGCGTGTCTGAAGTTGAACTGACATGACTCTGTCGTCTCTGCTCTGTTTGCGCCCCCAGGGAGACGTCGAGCTTCCCGAGGTTCCTGAAGAAGAGCTTCCAGAGGCCGCGGAGGAGAAACCAGGTTGGTGCTCTTTTTCTCGGTCCCAAATTCCCCCTCGGACCTTTTTTTTTCTTCCTGACAAGACACCAACGAGCCTCAGTGTGTTGATGATATTTTATTGATTCCATGCAGAGAGGAAGTGTTACACAGACGGAGGATATTTTATTTTATTGGTTTATTTGATAGGGACCATCGATATTTATTAACATTGTTGTATAAAAAACACCATCTCAGTATGTCAGAATTGGTAAAAATAACAACTTTTCATCTGCACTCCACTAGGCAGGTGACATAGGACTAACATAGAGACAGCCAGCAGTCCTACAGCATTCATTCACTTTACATTAAAAGGTACACATAATGGAGACATATACATTGAGCAGTCCTTCCAGAAAAATTTTGAGTTTTTTTGTGATTGTTATGGGCCAAAAATCCTTGACTATGCAGCACATTTTCTTAAAAATGCCCACCCCCCCAGCTAGATAGACTATCTGTCCAATCTGAGTTTTCTGTTGCACAACTAAAACTACCTTTGAACGTACATGTCCACGTACATCCACCAAAACAAGTTCCTTCCAGAGGCTATTGTGCAGAGGCACCGCGGCTCCGTCCGGCTCCGTCCGGCTCCGTCCGGCTCCGTCCGGCGCTTAGCACCGCCCAAGGCAGTGTTTTTCGGAGTCAAAATTTAAAATACAAAAAAAAAAATTTCAGCATTTTCGTAAATGTGTACAAAAGTGTCGTCTTTTTCAACACTTTTGTCGCTTTTCCTGATGTTTTTGTCACTTTTTTTCATCGTTTTTGTCACTTTTCTCCATGTTTTTGAAGCTTTTCCCAACTTTTTTCTCATTTAAAAAAAAAATAAACTTTTTTACATTTTTGTCACTTTTTTCAACGTTCTTTTATCGTTTTTTTTTTTTTTTTTTTTTAAATGCTATGAAATTGAATAAAAAACCCAAATTCAATGAAAGTAGTGAACTGATCATTTATTTAACTTGTGAAGAGCGTTGTATGGAACCATCCATGTTACATTTTTTTTGGACAATTTTGTTGAAAGAAAACCCAAATTTCTGATGTAGAAGCTTTTTGAAAATGGGCTCGAATTTGACCCGAGGACAACAGGATTTGATTTTAGAGGTCAAAAGAAATGCCAATAAACCAGAGCACGTTTTTCTCCCATCCCAGAATGCTGTGTGGACTAGCCCAGACCCTCCTCCGCAGCGCTGTGGAGGAAGGTCTGGGCAAAGCGAGACTAAGATATCGGGACAGAAAAAGTTCTGAGCTTCGCATCCCGAGTTCCTGAGCAAAATCCCAAATGGTTCCTCAGAGGTGTCGGTCCATACTCCACCTTGTAAGTCTGTAAGTGAACGTGCCTGTTTTGTTTCAGAGCGGGACCGTCCCAGAAAGAAGGCGGAGCGCGAGATGCTCGCTGTGTAGGAACACGGCCGACCCACCGGCTGCTGGGAACGTCTTCTCCGCAACGCTCCAGTCCAACATGAACCTGCAGCCAGACACACAAACACTCGCTGGAGAACTCCTCCCTCCGGTACCGGGCTTCCTCCATCCCATCCGGGCCACCGACACACGGCGGGACCGGTTCACCGCGGCGCCCTCGACTCATTGGAGAAATGTGAAGCATTGAGACCTGTGAGATCTGATGATTGTGCCTGACCTTCGTTTCGATTAGTGTCCCGTCACTAAATCATTTTACATACACCTTGATGGAACTGTCATTGGTGTTGGTCTGTAAGGGGCCCGTTCAGCCAAATCACTCAGAGACCTATTTACCACCGAGTTTTATCATCAGGTTTGGTTTGATTTGTTCAGGTTTTGGGGGCTTTCTGCCTCCTTTCAGTACAACGGGACGTGAGTGGGATTTCATTTGGGACGCTCAGGAAATTCAAAAATACCGAAACCCGGTTCCACCATGGAAGGAGTCGGACCGGATTAGAACGCAAATTTCGGTTCCACTTAATGTGTCGACTGAAGTATTTTCCCTGCGTCGCTCTGAAAAATATCACACTTTCTCTTTCTTATTAATATATTTAAGTACTTTAAAATGTTAATATATTGTTAGATTTAAATAATTTTCAATTTAAAAAAATAAAGAGCCTTTCTTTGATGTCATTTTTCAAGAATCTGTTTAGGAGTCGGAATCGTTTTAAAAAGTACCGGTTCGGCATCGGAATCGTAAAAATCCAAACGGTACCCAACCCTAAAAATGACGGCAAAAACTCGGCAGAAACCTCTCTTTCCAGAATACAATGCCCACGTTATAATACTATATAATAATATATTATATAATATAATAATATATAATAATCTTTACGTATAGAGCACTTTTTAAGCCCCGTGTTACAAAGCCACGCCAAGACCAATAGCGGCTCCATTGGTTGTGGTTAGGCTTTGACCTCGAGTGGTTAAGGTTAGGATAGCCAAGTTTACAGACACGTCTCTGCTGATTGGGTATAACCTGGGACACAGCCAATCAAAGACCGTCGCACACCGTTACGTTCACCATGGAAACCGTAGCAAAGCGGTGCACGCCGTTCAGAGATGGAACGTGCCCCCGGTTACCAAATAAATCCTCTCTCTGAGAACGGTTGAGATCTGACAATCCGACTGACATTTTTGGTCCCCTACATCATACATAATCTGCCCTGTAAATCACGTGTCCTTAGTTGAGAAAAAAACAGGAACCAAAAGGGAGAAATTCATATTCCATATTTTTTTTTTCCGTCATGGCGCTTGGTATCGTTGCACCCATTTGTCAGAATACTGTTAGCTTTGAGTCTACGTAGATGGAGAACTTTCCCCAAATACCTTTTTTTTTTTTTTTTCATTCTTTTATTAATAAAAACATTGACCATACTTTTTTTTTTTTTTTTTTTTTTTTTAATAATTTGACCCGTTTTTATATCACAAAATATGGGACGTCGATAAAGTGCAGAAAATGTAAAAAATAAATAAATAAACACGACAAAACGTTAAAAAAGGCAACAACAAAACATTGAAAACCACAAGAAAAAGTAACAAAAAGCGGGGGAAAAAACCTTTTTAAAATGTTAAAAAAAGGGACCAAAACAATGGCGGTGAAAAACACTAAAATGTAAAAAAATAAAAATGCCAAAAAGAATGACAATGTGATTTCAGTGGGACTTTAAAATCTGGGCATATCAAACCAAAACTGTCTGCGTTCCCAGACAGCAGCATGAGTGATGAAATGGTCTTCTTAGTGAACTGGCCCTTTAATGCAGGTGTTATGAAAACATAACTCGTGCTCTGTAGGCATTACCTTCTCACAGTACGGGAACTTTTTCTAAAGCACCGACACACATTTGCATAAGCATCCGATTTTCGCAAAATATTCCCTCGCTCTGAACCCCCCCCCCCTTTCTAGCAGCTTAACTAATCTAATTCTCTGCTCCCCTTGTGGATTAGTTCAGTGTCATAGGAGAAAGGGCTAATCATATCGTCTGTGGGTTTACTGATGAAGCCCAGACAACAGTTGGTAATCCCTTCAAGGTAATAAGAATTTGACAGAACTTACATCTTTACCCACCAATTTTATCGTCACAGGAGCCTGTAATTATTTTCCTGTGCCCCCGATTCGCTTGCATCGATCTGTGTTAAATTGCAGCCAAAAAAGATGGCCTACATTCGTGAGGCTTAAGCTTGTGTATCTTTTGAAGGACTAATCTGTAAATCAGTTAATCTCACAGACCGAAGAAAACACCGATGACTAATACCGACGGGCTGCACACGTCATCTCATCGGCGCTGCATCACACCGGTCGTCTTAGATTTTGGTTTTTGGAAATTGTACCTTACTCTCTCTCTCTCTCTCTGTGTGCTTGTGTACATTCTTTTTACAATAAAACAGTTTTTTTTATTGTCATACTCTCTGTTGCCACCCTGCAGGCCACAATTGAAATGTTCCACAATTGAACACAAGATGGCGACAGATATTTTCTCAAGTGTCTGTCAGGAGGGATGTGAGTTGGTGTGAGTCGGTGCATATGCTACAAGGCACAACGTGTAACGCTACAGAACACACTGCTACTGGTTCTTTGTAGACAAACTACAGTCTGTGTTTGTCCCTTTCCTGTTTCAACATGACCTGGCGTAGGTTAGGTTTTAACATTTAACACATTTGGGGGAGGGGTGGGGGACTTCCTGCATTTTAGTGCATTTTTATGCTCCAATTTGTACCTTTTTCTACATCGATATAAGGTGGAAATGTCTCGGTACTTCATGCTTCAAACGTGCGTGGTTACTTTATCTTTTTTTTCCTGTGTCATGCCAGATAACAGGCGTTATTTTTGAGGTTGCATACTGCCACCACCTACTTCACCCGAGGCATTGTTGCGTCTATGAGTTTGCCTTCGAGCAGTTCATCGAAAAATAAAAGTCTGCTACTTTTATTGGGTGGAGGGTGGGTGACAAATGTGTACGCACCCCCCCAAAATCTACGCCTATAAACATGACAACGTCCCCTGTGCACAAAGCCAGCTCCGCAAAGCCCGTTCTTTCCCAGTTTGGTGTGGAAGAAGTTGACAGGACTGCACCTAAAGCCCAATCCAACACACGTTTGAGATGAACTGGATCACCAACATCAGCGTTGGACCTCAGTGAGGCTCTGGTGTCTGAATGGGATCAAATCCCCAGCAGCAGGTTCAACGTGTGGTGTCTGAAACCAGATGAGTGGAGGGCTGGAGCTAGGCTGTTAGAGCAGCACGTCATCGGACCTTTTTCACAGCAGACATGTTGACTGGTCATAGTAGGAAAAGCACAGCTGAGATTAATAACCTTAACGATGGCTTAATTCCATCAAGTGTCCCAGTAAGATATTTCAGTGAGTCAGCATGCACAATATCAGGACCTCTCCTAAGTGGAATGCAGCCATCATTAATGGTTTTGAATACACCTGTACTTTTCCTACTATGACTATGTCTGCATGTCTGCCGTTTTGGAATTGCGTGTTTAAAATAAAAACCATTTTGATTCAGTAACTTTCAAGAACACATTGGCCTTTGGGTGTAATGATTGTCCATATAATTTAAAGATTTTGGGCCTTTATTCGACAGGACGGCCGACAGACAGGAACGGGGGGGAGAGGGGGTGAATGACATGGAGCAAGGAGATGCAGGTAGGAATTGAACCTGCGGTCGCTGCGGCTAAGACTGAGCCTTTGCACATGGGGCTCCAGGTCAACCAGGTGAGCCACCAGGGCCACCCCATTACATACACATACTTTAGGCCATTTCTCAAACCTAGATTTTAATTTCAAATGAAGATGCTGGAAGGTTAGATTTAGACAAGATAGCCCATCTCAAGCCTTCCATCTGCATTTCTTTCCATTTGCTCCTACTGGACTAAAGCATCAGTTAGATGTTTTCAAAAGATACCGTTAAACGTTGCTATCAATAGCCTTGAAGTGTTTTCATCGCACAATGCCTGCAAGTGTTTTGACATTTCGGTTTCGGACCTGTTGCGAGCCTGAATCGGTGTCTTTGTCTTCGTTACTGGACTGACTTGAATGGACCGGTTCCTTCATTGGTCGGCTGACTGAGCACTACAAGCCCACCGGTGGTGTGTGTGTGGGAGTGGGCGACGCACACAAAACAGGAACCTGAATGTCAGAGCGCCACGCTGATGAATCAGACGTGGATCTGGAGCGTCGATAAATAGGCTGAGAGGACGATGGTGAGTAGGATGGGCATGAAGGGGAGTCAAATGCTGCTGAATGGGTGCTTCAAGTACGTAGGCGTGCGAGTGTGTGTCCTTGCCTACCTGACTACACCTTCACTGTGTACTGAATGCACACACACAAACGCACACATGCATAGCTGTGTTAACAGTTTTAAAATCAATTCTGAAGACCAGGGGTACCAGAATGTTTTTACTTTCAACTATTGTGCAAGGTCTCTGGTTTGAGATCAACCGGGGGCCCTTGTTGCATATCATTCCATATTTCCGGTCATTTCTTTTATTTTTTGTAATCAAATCAAGGCATAAAACTCCCAAAAAGTACGTCCAAAACTCTGCCGCCAGGGTCCTCACCCGAACCAAGACCAGGCAGCACATCTCCCCAACCCTCATCAGCACTAAAGCTCACAAATGAAAACATTGTACCTAGTTAGTTTAAATATACTGTATAGCTACACAGATAGTTAGCTTAGCATAAAAGACTGGAAAAAGGGGGGTAACAACTAGCCTGGTTGTCCTGCACTCAGCCAAGAAACATGCCCTCAGTCCTAAGAATTACATATCCAAGGTCTGTAGCTGTTGTGACTTTAAATGTCCCATGACATGATGCTTTTTGGATGCTTTTATATAGACCTTAGTGGTCCCCTAATACTGTATCTGAAGTCTCTTTTATATAGGCCTTAGTGGTCCCCTAATACTGTATCTGAAGTCTCTTTTATATAGACCTTAGTGGTCCCCTAATACTGTATCTGAAGTCTCTTTTTATATAGACCTTAGTGGTCCCCTAATACTGTATCTGAAGTCTCTTTTATATAGACCTTAGTGGTCCCCTAATACTGTATCTGAAGTCTCTTTTATATAGACCTTAGTGGTCCCCTAATACTGTATCTGAAGTCTCTTTTATATAGACCTTAGTGGTCCCCTAATACTGTATCTGAAGTCTCTTTCCCTAAATTCAGCCTTGGTGCAGAATTACAGCCACTAGAGCCAGTCCCACAATGAGCTTTCCTTAGGATGTACCGAGACAGCAGAGAAAGGGGAGGTAACCTTTCCCCTTATTTCATAAAGGGAAGATTCCAGATCGGCCCATCTGAGCTTTCATTTTCTCAAAGGCAGAGCAGGATACCCAGGGCTCGGTTTACACCTATCACCATGTCTAGCCACATGGGGACCATAGGCAGGCTGGGGGAACTCATATTAATGGTAAAAAACCTCATAAAGTGAAATTTTCATGCCATGGGACCTTTAAGTCCGACTCGAGTCTCAAGTCTATGGCTCTGCTTATTACTTGAACTAACCGTGATTAACACTCATTATCTTGATTTGTTTATGCATAATTAGACTTCAAGATGGACTGATTGGCAATCAGTAAAAACATAAACCTACATTCAATGATGGAAACTCATTGTTGAATAGTCAGAGTAGTGTAGCCTCGTTGACAGTGTTTCTGTTTGCTCTGGTAAAGATCGAACATGCCAGCCTGGTTGATTTCCACTAACCGTCTGGTCTCCTCGGGGTCTGCTTTAATCGGCTGGGACAGTCCAAACCAAATCAGTCTGGTTGGCTAGTTCGCTGAGGTTCCACTTTATTATTTGCCGAATAGAGAAAGAGTGACTGTCCTTTCACACTGGTCTTCCTTTTTATCTTCTGCTTTTTATGAAATATAAATTCTCATTCCAAGATCATTCAGATCATGATGCAGAAGCGTAATTTAAACGTGCTGTTAAATGCTTTGGCAAGCAAATATCTGTTGTTAGGTTCGCATGATTCCTAAAAAAATAAAAACATCCCGAAACACGTGTAATGTTTTTTTTTTATTATTTTTATATTTTTGAACATACAGAACAGATAAACACAATTGAACAAGAACAACAACAAAAAATACACAAATAAGCAAAAACAGAAATCCCACCTTGCCTAGTCCCCCCCCCCCCCCACCCCTCTACTTCTTGTGATGCTGAGGTCATTAGGACCGATACCTGTGCTGCTGCACCTTTCCACAGCTCTATAGTCGATGACTTGGCTTTCTTAATCCTTGCTAGGGCTGTGCAATTAATCGAAATATAATCGTGATTTTGATTTTGGCTCCCAATGATCACAAAAACAGAATAATCGAGAAAAACAATTATTTAGCTCATTACGTTTTGCAAGTAAACTCTTATTTTTTCTTGTGTTCTGAATGAAAAAATAAAGTTTCAATAGGAAAAGTATTAAGGCAAATTTCACAGTTATGTGTTGTTTTTTTACTGTTGATTTAGTTAACTTTTTCCACTGTTTTTCTTTATCTTGCCAGAAGTTAACGAGTAATCGTGTTAAATTATCGTGATTTCAATATTGACCGAAATAATCATGATTATATTTTTTTCCATAATCGAGCAGCCCTAATCCTTGCTCTAGAGAGCTCCAGCATAACTACAGTGAGAAAAATAAGTATTTGAACACCCTGCTATTTTGCAAGTTCTCCCACTTGGAAATCATGGAGGGGTCTGAAATTGTCATCGTAGGTGCATGTCCACTGTGAGAGATATAATCTAAAAAAAAAAATCCAGAAATCACAATATATGATTTTTTTAACTATTTATTTGTAAGATACAGCTGCAAATAAGTATTTGAACACCTGTCTATCAGCTAGAATTCTGACCCTCAAAGACCTGTTAGTCTGCCTTTAAAATGTCCACCTCCACTCCATTTATTATCCTAAATTAGATGCACCTGTTTGAGGTAGTTAGCTGCATAAAGACACCTGTCCACCCCATACGATCAGTAAGAATCCAACTACTAACATGGCCGAGACCAAAGAGCTCTCCAAAGACACTAGAGACAAAATTGTACACCTCCACAAGGCTGGAAAGGGCTACGGGGAAATTGCCAAGCAGCTTGGTGAAAAAAGGTCCACTGTTGGAGCAATCGTTAGAAAATGGAAGAAGCTAAACATGACTGTCAATCTCCCTCGGACTGGGGCTCCATGCAAGATCTCACCTCGTGGGGTCTCAATGATCCTAAGAAAGGTGAGAAATCAGCCCAGAACTACACGGGAGGAGCTGGTCAATGACCTGAAAAGAGCTGGGACCCCCGTTTCCAAGGTTACTGTTGGTAATACACGAAGACGTCATGGTTTGAAATCATGCATGGCACGGAAGGGTCCCCTGCTTAAACCAGCACATGTCCAGGCCCGTCTTAAGTTTGCCAATGACCATTTGGATGATCCAGAGGAGTCATGGGAGAAAGTCATGTGGTCAGATGAGACCAAAATAGAACTTTTTGGTCATAATTCCACTAACCGTGTTTGGAGGAAGAAGAATGATGAGTACCATCCCAAGAACACCATCCCTACTGTGAAGCATGGGGGTGGTAGCATCGTGCTTTGGGGGTGTTTTTCTGCACATGGGACAGGGCTACTGCACTGTATTAAGGAGAGGATGACCGGGGCTATGTATTGTGAGATTTTGGGGAACAACCTCCTTCCCTCAGTTAGAGCATTGAAGATGGGTCGAGGCTGGGTCTTCCAACATGACAATGAGCCGAAGCACACAGCCAGGATAACCAAGGAGTGGCTCTGTAAGAAGCATATCAAGGTTCTGGCGTGGCCTAGCCAGTCTCCAGACCTAAACCCAATAGAGAATCTTTGGAGGGAGCTCAAACTCCGTGTTTCTCAGTGACAGCCCAGAAACCTGACTGATCTAGAGAAGATCTGTGTGGAGGAGTGGGCCAAAATCCCTCCTGCAGTGTGTGCAAACCTGGTGAAAAACTACAGGAAACCTTTGACCTCTGTACTTGCAAACAAAGGCTACTGTACCAAATATTAACATTGATTTTCTCAGGTATTCAAATACTTATTTGCAGCTGTATCATACAAATAAATAGTTCAAAAATCATACATTGTGATTTCTTTCAGACATCAGGTTGAGGCTTTTTTATGGAATAAGTAGCCAATCTTTTTAGAGTAGACTGATTATTTTATGTGATCTATGATTCTCTGATTTTAGAATGCTTTTGAACCATGGATGATTTGTGTTAAATGTTATTGTCTTTGTCCTGCAATAAGGTCTTTGTTATGTGTTCAATGTTCTAACACCAAGGACCATGTTGGAAGTAAGTGTTCACACTTTAACATGCTATCCTTTGGATTATGTTGTCTGTCAAATCCAAAAATATAGAATGTCTATTTTTACTGTCTGTACATAACCTTCTATACTCCTTATCTGTCACTGTAGACATGTCATCTGGAAAACCTGTATTTATCTACACTGTTGTACATAATTAAGCTCTTTCTTCTACATAACTGCACATAATACTGTACTCAAGCTGCACTGTTGTCAACTGCATTTCATTGGCTCTGTACCTGTACTCTGCTAAATGACAATAAAGTTGAATCTAATCTAAAAATCTTTTCACTAGATAGGTGGAGATCTAAACCCCCCCCCCCCCCTAATGTTGGCCCAAAGTTACGCCCTTGTCGTGATGTGTGCGATTCCCCAACCCACCATACAAGGCTTTAAAGTCTAAGAAAACTCATCCCAACCTGAGCCCACTCACACAGCCAAACACTAATATAGAGCAGGGTAAACAAACAGACAGTCTCTTATCATAGGCATATTAAATAATGCATGTTCAATACAAACAGTCCTTCCGGCTTGACAGTATCTCAGATGTAGCCTATTATTTATTAAAAACAATAGGTAGGCTACTAAAATCCAGCCACAGGAACGGCACGTGCCTATTTGATGGAAGGTGCCTATAGGAATATCTTGAACATATCAGAGCGATTTGATTTTTGGATAGATATGATCATACAGTATTGAAGAGGCTTAACGTGTCTGGAGGTGCTGGGTCAGGTCTTCTGTTCTGAATGGTCGTAGCAGAGGCGGCGCGTGGGCAGCGTGTGACAGAGCGGAGGAGGCGTGGCTCTTTAAAAAAAAAAACATTTTGTGCTGCATTCACGGACTCACCGTAAAGTCCAAGTGTGACACTTTCTGCTGCTTTTGGGTTGGAGTTAGGCTACTTATGATAGATAAGTAATGCTAATACGAGAAGCAGAAAGAAGAGTGGCAAGAGGAGAAAACATAATTGATGTGTAGATGAAATGACTAGGACAAAATTAGTGATGAACGCTAGGATCATTAAAATCTTTAAGGAGAAAGTCCCGTCAACCTGACTTCAAGCCTTTGACTTTTTGGCACATTTCTTGCCCTGCGCACAATTAGGTGAAGATGCCAAAAATGGTCTGTCCTACAAAAATATAGATAGATGCTGACTTCTTCAGGAAACACTAAATATAGATTATTAAGGCTTTTAGGCTATATATATCATAGCTATTTACATTTATATTTAATAAAATATATTTTTACACTTACATATTTCGATACAATGTTTTATTTTAATAAAAGAAATTGTACAAAACACTATATAGTAGGCCTACACAATATACTTATACTTTTCTTTCTTTACCTAAGAATGGTCGGAATCAAAGATACACATATTTGGTCCCTAACTTTACTTACTTATAAAAGAAATACTTGCCTTGATGTAGGAAACATTAAAATATCTAACAGAACTTGTCCTATGTTTTCACCAGGACTAGAGGAGTTCATAAGCTTAATATTTCCCACCTCCCGTGAAGGCAGCACCGCCCCTCTTGAAGTGAGTCCGCCTCTGCGCTCCAGCCGACAGCCCCGGACTCTAACTGGCTGCGTGGGGGAGCCGGTGTGGGCGCAGCGGAGGACTTTCCTATAAAAGCAGGCATCCCGCGGACGGAGGAGCCTGTCTCTCTCTCTGTCTCCGGCGGACCAGAGACGCGATTCCCCGCCAACACCTTTCGCTATTTCTCCCGGGAAAAAAAAAATCATCTCAGCCTCACATAATAAAAAAAAAGGGAATTCATAGTTTGTGGTTCTGACTGACGCTCCAGCAAGGATGTCCCGGACCGACGAGGTGCACCGTATAACCGAGAATGTCTACAAGGTGAGAAGGCATGTTTGGTAGTTTGTTTCCCCTGCCGATGAGCACACGTCCTCCTGCCGCGGAGGGACACCTGCTGCACCGGTAGGCTGTAGGCTACGGCTGGTCAAAGGACCGACAAAGGAGAACTTTGACCAAGTTGACTTCTTAGCCCATGTCTTGTCAGAGCTGCCTGTTCTGTTAGGAACTAGATTTAGAAAGAAATCATTTCCAGTCACCAGGAGTTATTTTTATTTTTTTTTCTCGAAAATGCTGGATCCCATCTGAGACCACTTGGTCGTAAATCTAGCTCCCAGAGACTGATGTTAGTCTACACCAGCAGCTGGTTGTTGTCCTTTAAAGGTGAACTGATTCACTATATAGCCTGTTAACATGTTCATAACGCTTGTCACAAGTTATTAGAGCCCAAAGCGAGGTCGTCCAATCACTTTCTCAAGTCAAATAACCGCCTACAGCAGCAAGACCAGTAACCTAACCCGTGAACTGAACAGCAGTCTGATCACTGGCAGTGAATGGATTCATTGATTACTTTAAAGCACCCAACCTCCCCTCTTATCTCTGCTTACTCCGATGCTGTTTTTGCAATAATGGTGCACAGAGCTGCAAAGATTAATTGATTACTTGTCAACTATTGAGTTAATCACCACCTATTTTCATAATCAGTTAATCGGTTTGAGTCAAAGATTCTCTGATTGCCGCTTGTTAAATGTGAATATTGTTCTAGTTTAGAACATTTTAATTGTTAGCTGCAGCCCTAATGGTGCAAAAGTCTGTCCCGTGGATCTATCTCACTGCGACCAAGCTGACAGCTTGCCTCTGGGCAGTTCAGTTCAAGTTTCTCCCACATTGCAGAGGAGAAGCTGTCACCCCCTCCCCCTCTCCTGCAAACAGCTGGTTTAGATGTTACCTGTGTGAGGGAGAGCACATCATTGACTCATAGAGGTCTGTACTAGCCGGACCTTCCTCCCCAGCGCTGTGGAGGAAGGTCTGTCAATGCGAGACTATGGAAACATGAATTGGTCATGTGACAAGGGCTGGGAAGATTGTCAGAACAGGCAGCCAAGTGATAATACTCCGATCCAACGGTAATCCCAATTGTAAGATCGACAGCAATGTAGCCCATTGGATATTGAGGTGGAGCAGGTGCCACCCCGTGCACCCCCCTTATAGCCCCACCCCTGCCTCAAATTGGAATCACAAGCTGTGATACCATGCAGGTTCAGTAGTTCAATACCAATGCAGCTAGATGACTCACGTCAGAGGAAGGAGACAAGAAAACACTGAATTGCTCCAAAGTCGGAGGTATTCTAAACTCTCGACACCGACTAAACTTACCTCCCTGCACTTGTTGAAACGTGAGAGGCAAAAGGTGACAAACTCTCAGGTCCTCCATTGTTATTTCTACAACAAAGCTTTTCTTCAGCAGAGGCAGGAGGAGGAGGAGGAGGAGGAGGAGTGGGAGGAGGGGCTGAGGGGCTGAGAGGTGTTACTCTACAGTTTGGATATCGTAATATCGCGATATGACCCAACAAGAGGCAGGATGTTGAAAATGAGTCTTGAGAGGCTACCACGACAATGATTGGAGTCATTTCAGATTGGGGTTGACTTTAAGATACATGGAAACACACACACACACACACACACACACACACACACACACACACACACACAACATGCACGCTCGGTCCCTGAAGAGGCTCTAATTAGGGATCAATGGTGATCAAGGGGTAGGCGCCTGATGTTGTGGCCTGTAGGAGGTTTCTTTGGCTCGCTAATAGCCGGAAAGGTGACCAGGAGGATGAGGAGGATGAGGAGGAGGAGGAGGAGGAGGAGGAGGGAGTGGAGGAAGGTGGACAGAACCTAAACTGAATGGGGGGCGGGAGGGGCTGGGACTACGGTGTATCATGAAGCAGTTTCTGTAAGAAAAGTAGTGCTGAAGTGATTAGTTGATTGTCATTTATCAATCAAAAATGACAAACCTGACAAATGTTGAGGATTTGCAGCTTGTCAAATGATGATGATTTTTTTTTTAGTACTACTCTATAATAGAGGTGGGCGATTATGGTGAAAATCAAATATCCCAATATTTTTGACCAAATACATGGATGTCAAGGCTGACTATTGGTGCTTCCTCAAAATATTTTCACAATGAGATTCGTGATAAATATTCATCAGTAATGTGGATACGATGACTAAGTGACTAAAGGCAAAACAGACCGGTGCCATAAGTACAGAAAATGACATCACTTTACAGTATAGCCTTTTAAAACCAGGAAAACGCAACACTTCTGTCACATTGATGTTACAATATCCAAAATATAAATCAAAATTTAGCTTCATTTATCGATATTGATATATTATCGATATATTGCCCAGCTCTACTCTATAAGAACAAATAAATATCTTTTTGAGTTGTGGACAAAACGAGACATTTGAGGATGTCATTTTGGGCTTTTTGGGAAACCCTGATCCACATGTTTCGCCATTTTCTGACATTTTATAGACAAAACTACTACTCCATTCTTCCAGAAAATGACCGACACATTAATCTACAATGAAAAGAATCGGTAGTTCCAGCCGTGGTTGCAGTGTCTTGGGAGGAGAACAGCTGTTGGAGGGGGGAGGTATGAAAATGCCATCATGCCGAAATGCAGCAGTGGGGCTCCTTCCTGCCATCAGCAGGCTGCATCATTACGGAGTCAGCAGGAGCGAAGGGAAACAGAGTGCTGCTGCCAGCTTGACCCTCTGCTGGCCGCTGATTGGTAGAGACTGATGCTCGCTGGTGTGGCAATCCGTGTGCGTGTGTGCGTGTGTGCGTGTGTGCGCGGTCTTTATTAATACATTAAATGCATGGCAGATGAAGAGGCTTCCATCAGGTAGTCCGTTGGCTCACTGAGGAGAGAAGGTAGAGGCGGCAAATGTCAAAGATTTAAATCATGCAGCACAAAGATGGGGGATCAGGAAGATCTATTACCCAGCCTAATATCACAACTAGGGCCGCAGCTAACGATTCTTTTCATTGTCGAATATTATGTCGCTAAATTTGTTCGATTAATGGATCAGTTTGTTTGGTCTCTGATATGTCAGAAAATTGTGAGAAATGTGGATCGGTGTTTCCCAAAAAGCCCAAGATGATGTCCTCAAATGTCTCGTTTTGTCCCCAACTCAAAGATATTCAGTTTACTGTCAGAGAGGAGAGAAGACACTAGAACAATATTCACATTTAACAAGCTGGAAATTACTCCATTATCAAATAGTTGACAACTAATCGAATAATCTTTGCAGCTCTACACCTTTTGACCCGTTGAGCAGAAAGTACTCTTGAGTGCCAACGTTGCTCAGTCCATATGTGAGTTGCTAGAAAATGGTTTTAATCTGCAACGAAATAGACCTACATATATGGGCAATCATGGCGATTGGCTGATATTGGATGTACATTTTGGATACCTAAATCCTGTCAGGAATTATAAGTTGTATTTTCTTCTCCCAGGGATGACTTCTGCTAAACTGCATTGAGTCATCGTCCTCTGTGCTGCGATTGAAGAGAGTTTTGTGTAGCCAAAAGCATAAATACGAGGCGGGTTTATCAACAGAGATTTGATATTTGAATAACTCTCCCCAGCAGCTACCATTACCGGGCAGGAGAAGAGCAATTACTCCCAGGTGGCAGTAACTATGCGAAGTGAGCACGATGACCCTGCGCTGGATAAACAGTGATTTTAGTCTTTTCAGTAGCTCTGTGTCTCTGCTGTTTGTTCGACGATCAGCTGCCAGAACACGAGAACTGTAGAGGACCAAAGGCGTAACCTCACTGCTGTGCCGCTGAAACGAGAGCTGCTGAATGTAATTTTTTGGATGACTCACACTGGTGAATGCGTGTGTGGGGGCAGTGTCTCACGACTGTGTGTGTGTGTGTGTTAGTCAGCAGCCATACTGTACTGATGAGGCTGGCACTGTATCTGGCTCTGTAATGACACGCAATGTCCCATCAGAAAATGCAAATAATGAAGAGGGTGGGTGTGGATTGAAGTGTTAAGTAACGCTCAATACCCACTGACAATGTGTGTGTAAACTGTTTCCTCAGGTTGTTGTGGTTGCTGAACAAGCGCCATGTGTGTGTGTGTGTGTGTGTGTGTGTGTGTGTGTGTGTGTGTGTGTGTGTGTGTGTGTGTGTGTGTGTGTGTGTGTGTGTGTGTGTGTGTGTGTGTGTGTGTGTGTGTGTGTGTGTGTGTGTGTGTGTGTGTGTGTGTGTGTGTGTGTGTGTTCAGGAGTGTATTCAGCCAAGCGTTGTAATCCCAACAGTGCTGCAGGCTCTGTTTGTTGAATGAAAGCTCGAGAGAGTCCGGGAGAGGCGAAGCTGGTTCCAGGTTGGGTTCGATGGTGGGAGTGGATTATTGGAGAGCGAGAGAGAGATCAGCTGATCAATTGATCGATTCTTTGTGCTTCCTTTATACTGTATGTGTTTGTGCGTCTGAGTCCGTCCACCCATCGCGTCCTCCAGCTCCTCATGGAGGATCTCGAGGCTTTCCGTGGCCAGATAGTATCCGGTGTAGGCCAATGACAAATATTACATAATTGTCTAATTGTCAAGTTTTTTTTGTAAATAATCGCGGTTTCTTTGTTTAACTGCAATTGATTACTAACATCAGCTAAGGTCCTAAGACGTATGACTGGTAATTGTCGATTGCGTTTTAGATATGCCAAATCGTAATTGTATATGTGATTATTGGTCGGATTATATCTTTTTATTATTATTTCACTTGTTAGTTGTTGGAACTTGACCCTAAACACGTTCATAGCAACAAACATGTTAGAAATCCAGTTAGAAATGTTTTATGATAATAAAGAGGCGTAGTTTACTTCATAGACTGTATTTGTGTTATTACATCATCTGGGTCACATGACCGTGATATATAACCATAAGAAAAATCCTGGGATTCATTCAGAACCAACACAACTTATACATAAATATATTTTTAAATTTGACCCAAAGAGACAATTATACTGTTAATCACAATTATTTCTGAGACGATTAATTGTACGACAACATTTTGAATTGTTACAGATCTAATCGGGTGTGGCCGGTATTGATATTAAAGTGAAACTACAGCGACAGAAACTACGCACTACAGCTTTAATAGCCTATTTTGGGGTTTTCAACAGCTGGTTGGTCAAAACAAAAAATGGCAAGATGTCATGTTGGGCTCCAGAAAGTTGCGATAGGCATATTTCACTATTTTCTGTTGTTGGAAAACATAATAATCTTGGTGGCGGTGATATTCAGCTTGTTTTTTGAGCGTTATTGTTTCCGTGTTCCTGTTTGGACGTTCAACTGTACAAAGAAACCAAATCACTTTATTTTTATGTTGTGATGCTTTTACAGAAGCTGTCAATTCACATGTCTCAGACGCGTTATAAACCAGCATCAGTCCTTTTTTTGGAGATTATTTGTATTGGCTAACTGTCACCGTCACCCTCAAGTGACTGGAGCAACACATCCCTCCGTAAACATTGTCATATTTTCAAGTCCAACCTCCACAAGACTATGGCAGTGCCAAAAACTATTTGTTCTCAAGAGAGGGATTTTTGTCCAATGTGTGGGGATTATGAGTAATACTACCCAGCAGTCACACAAGTACAGTCTGCTCAGGTTTCTTCCTCCTGTAGAGCCCTTTCATTCCAATGTGTACATAAAACCGAGAATTACAGTCCTGAATAGTAGTTTTCCAGCTGTTTTCTCAACCGTACTGAGACAGAACTTGTATATTATATAGTTTGCACGATGACCACAGCCAGTTTTTCATTAATTTGGTCTGCAACAACCGTTATTTTCATCGTCGATTTATCGGTTGATTATTTTCGCGATTAATGGATTTTGTTTGGTCTCTAAAATGTCAGAAAATTGTGAAAAATGTGGATCAGTGTTTCCGAGAAAGCCCAAGATGATGTCCTCAAACGTCTTGTTTTGTCCACAACTCAAAGATATTCAGTTTACTGTCACAGAGGAGAGAAGAAACTAGAACAATATTCACATTTAACAAGCTGGAATCAGAGAATTTTTACGTTTCTGTCATAACAAATGACTCCAACCGATTAATCGATTAATCAAAATAGTTGGCAATTAATTTAACAGTTGATAACTCATCAATTAGTCTTTGCAGCTCTATCATAAATATTTATTGGGATGGTGATCTAGGATGCTCTGTTATCAGAGTTATGGGCTGTTGGTTGCGTGTTCTCCAGCCCAGATGTTAGCCTAGCACACAGCTGTTGTTGCCGGCCAAGCGCTGCAGGTGAGTGGCAGGGCGTCTGTTCGGTATGCAGCAGTAGATGGACTGAGGGAGGTTTTTCGTTTTTTTTTTTTTTTGGCAGATCGCTCCATTATCAGTATGTTTTTTCTCTTCCATCTTCTACACTATGAAAAGATGCCTCGGTGTCATGTGCAGCCCCGGTACTGACCAGGCAGGCTGAGCTGCTCTGCTACGTTTTCTGTTCGTGTGAGTTCATTTGAGGTGAAACCAAGCCTCTAGCCTCCGTTCTCATGTGGAGGGAAGCATATTGAATCCAAAAATGCTCCGCTCAGACAGGATTCCTCCAGTTGGGATTGTTTCAAACCAATGATTTCTCCCCTCTTGATTAGTCACACTGATTTCACCTCTTTTGTCTCTATTCAGAGCCACGTCGCTGGCTTTGTGCTCCCGTCCCTGCAGAACGCTGTCGGCCTCCTCGAGCTCCGGGCTTTGTTCTAGCTTCACACCTCGCTACAGATCTTTGGGCAGCGTCATGTTGTGGGGTGTGTTATGTAAGAGGGGAGCATTGCAGGTGGGTAGCATAGGGTACAGCGTTAAAGTCGCGCACTTTAACCTGCGTCATGCATTGTATTGTAGAGTTTTCGTAGGTTGAATCAGAATTGTCAGGTTTTGATCGTCGAGTGATGTGGGTGGGGCATGGGAGTGACAGTCAGTCACCAATCGCGGTAAGTGAAACTTAAATCTGTCATGGGGCGGTTGGATTTATTTACCCAGTAAAAAGAGAAATAAAACGTTTTCGTTGATTCATCACTAGAAATGCAACTGTATTAAGCATCTCGCTACAACGTTATCCACATTCGTATTTAGACCCCGAAGTTGGAAGTTAAAACGAAAGTACAAAGAGTCTTTTGTGTGATTTGAGATGATGCCGTCTCGTGGGTGTAAACCGGCAGGTCTCACAACGTCGCAGAAGGGGAGCTGCAAGTTTACACGAATCTCCGCAGCACCGTAAAGTCCAGTTCAGACCAAAGATTCTGGACGAGACTGGGAGACTGTCAGTCGAATCAGGCTCCATCGATCGAAGCATCGAATATTCGACTCTACGTTACACACAGAGACGGGGCTCACGCATGTTTGTTGAATTTTGAGAAGGGCTGTGCTCGATTGAAGAAATTCTTAGTTGCCTAACAGTTGATTTAATCGACAGATCTGTAAATCTGAATTTCTCCGCAAAGAGTCATGCTAAAAGCACCACTTTAATTCTTATGTTTAACAGAGATGTGCTCGTACGTTTCTTGGAAATAAGTCATTCAGCATGAAAAAAAACATAAAACATGACTAATGGACTAAAGAAATCTAAGTTGACTAAGACCAAAACGACCGATTAGTCAACTAATCGGTCGAGGTTTAGGAACTGGTATAGAAGTCCCAGTATCTGTTATAGTATAGTTTTGAGCGATGCCCAGCCCGATTCACAATGCAGAGTTTCGAAAGAAGACCTTTCTCTTTCATTGCGTGGCAGTTGATCTTTTTGAAGGCTTGTAGCTGGAGCTAAAAATGCTTCGATGTGATATATTCTTGGGCATGTTATCTGTGGGAACAAGTACACCAACAAAGAACAAAATGTACCCAGTTGTTTGTCTTGATTTCTACAGATTTGGTTTAGGCAAACTGTACATAATGTCTATAAAGGAAATGTGATGCTTGGTACAGCTTTTTTTTACATGAACTGAATATGTCTTTTGAGCACGGGCTGGACCCAAAATCAACATCCAGAAGGCAGCAGCCCAAAACGGGTGCAGGAGTGTACACTGATATCCTTTTTTATTATTTAGAATCCGCCAACTGCTTTATTACAGCCAGCACAGCTCTCGTAGCTGTCATCCAACATAACTGTTGGCATCTGCTGCGTGTGTGTGTGCAGTACGTCAGCGGCCGTTAGCACATCTGTAAGTTATCCAACTTGAGCTGGAGGGAGAGAGAGGAGAGGAGAGGAGAGGTGGAGGCTGTCGGGGAGCAGGAGGTTGGCAGAGGATGAAAGGAAAGTTACTGGGACAGATCTCCGAAGACAGACAGAGGACGGAACACAATAAATGGGAGGGTGAGGAGACAGGAGTGTAGATCCGCTGTTCTTCTCTGACTCTAATTAGACAGAAATTAAAGTCAGGGAAAGGACTGAAAGAGAGGCAAGAAAAAAAGCTTGTGTGTGTGTGTGTGTGTGTGTGTGTGTGTGTGTGTGTGTGTGTGTGTGTGTGTGGCTCCAGAAGGGGAAATTTAATCTGCAATCTGAGGTTGGAAGAGGACAAGAAGGGATGACGAGGTGTGCTAAGGGGATTGGACGATGAAATGCACCATTATCTCACTGCTGTACTAGGCTGCAACCTTTCAAATTTCATGACACACACACACACACACCTGTATGCTATGCAACGCTCAATGGTGTTTTAAGCCCCCACCGTCGCCTTCAAGGCAGTGCTGCGACTGTCTACTTCAAGGCACCTAACCCTAACCCTAGTGCCTTCCATGCAGCGCTGCCTAGAAGACAACGTTGGGGGCTTAAAACGCCAAACATCCTATGCAACACATCCTGGCATCCCACGTGCAGACAGGGAGAGATTCACTTTGGCAACATTTCCTGTGCAAAGACACAACACAGGAAATGTTGCCAAAGTGAATCTCTCCCTGTCATTTAAAAAAAATGTAATCCTGAGCTGGCCATTCATATGTGTGAAGGAACACCTGCACTGTGAACATACGTGTTTGTGTGAGCACATGCTCATTTGCATGTACACGTGTAAATTTAAAACAGGTTGTGTATAGATCAAATCCGTTGCGTCACTCTGAGGCGATGACGATGATCAGCTTGGCTCACGTGGTGGCGGTGGAGACTACCTCACTCCCTCCCTCCCTCCCTCCCTCCACCTCCACGCTCTCGCCTCTCCCGCCACTCTGTCAGCTTGCCTGTGGTAGGAGCCAAACGTGAGGGGAATAGAAATGGGCTGCCCTGTCATGGGGGGAATTCCAGCACTTCCATATATGGCGGCGGAAGTGCCCCCTCCCTCCGTCCTGCCTCCTTCTAAAGCTGCGTCTGTGGAATAGGGGCTGCTGGCTCTTGCCTGCGCTCGCCGGCATGCAGATAAGAGCTCATCTGAAAGGGAAATTGGCTGAGTTCACACACATTCGTACACACTAACTCACACACACACACACACACACACACACACACACACACACACACACACACACACACACACACAACAGATAGGCACTGAATTTACATCTCCTGAGGGCGTTGGAGCAGTGCAGCTTTAGCGCGGCTATTGTCACACTGGCTGAGCAGAAGCAAATAATGTCCATTTCCTGGGAAAACCAGAATAATGAGGGACAGAATCTAAACACTAATGGACATAATGTATATGCATCAGCTTATCGCCCCCACATACAGTGTATATACTGTATTGGCTTTTTTTCCACACAAGCAATAATGGTGTCTGCTGCTTCTCATTTTAATTCACAATGCATGCATGTGTCCGGGTGTACTCAATAAAACGGCTACTAAGTGTGTGAGGTATTAGAAATCCTCCGCAGGGCAGCATCATTCAGTGTGGTGCAGATTAAATGCAGGCAAAATAACAACTGAAATGGGTTTTCTGACCACCAAAATTCATCTTGGGACTGGTTTACGAATGTTACACAATATGGCCAAAGGTTTGTGGATGCCTGTCTACATATTTTAGTTCTTCAGGGTTTGGGCTAGGCGCTATGTTTCCAATTGAGGGAAAGACCTATAGGGCCCTATTTTAACAACAACGACGTGGAGCGCCTGGCGCAGGTGCGTTTTAGGGTGTTTGCAAATCCACTTTTGCTAGTTTAACGACAGAAAAAAGGGTCCGTGTGCCAGGCGCATGGTTCTAAAGGGTTGTACTTAGTTCATTAATCAGGTGTGTGTTTGGGGCCTAACATGCAATAAACCAATCAGAGATCATCTCCCATTCCCTTTAAAAGCCAGGCGCGTTTGGACCTCGGAGCATTGCTGTTATGATGGAGGATTTTCTAAGCAGGAAGGAGAGATTTTTTTCAGGAGAAGAAACTGATCTGCTCGTGCGTGAATTGAACGCGCACGAGCAGATCATATCATAATACTATTTCACATTGTAATATTTTTATTTGTAATCTTCTGCATGTGTGTGTGCTGCTGTGCGTCCCTGTATGTGTGTAACAAGCTTAGTGTGTGTGTGCTGTGCACGAGCCTAGACTCAATTTACTAATTAGCTGTTAAAATAACAATGAAATGCTGCGTTACTGACTTTAGACCAGGTTTTTGTTGGTCAATGGCGCGATCACTTACTGCTGCCTCAAGATAGCAATACTCCCAGAATGCCCCTGAACACACTTCCCTGTAAGACCAGCACGCCCAGAATGCACCTGAACACACCTCCCTGTAAGACCAGCACGCCCAGAATGCACCTGAACACACCTCCCTGTAAGACCAGCACGCCCAGAATGCACCTGAACACACCTCCCTGTAAGACCAGCACGCCCAGAATGCACCTGAACACACCTCCCTGTAAGACCAGCACGCCCAGAATGCACCTGAACGCACCTCCCTGTAAGACCAGCACACCCACGGGCGCACAGATGGGTGCAGGTGCATTTGCTATTTAAACGATGCGGGAGCTGGACGGGAAATTGACAACTGGGTCGGTCTTAAACTACCAAAGACACTGGCGCCGCGCCGGGTGCAAGATAAGGCCCACAGTATTTCAAAATGACAATGTTTCTGCTAGGGCTGCACCCTCTTAGTCGATTAGTCGGTCGGTTTGGTCTTCGTCGACTAAGATTTATTTCGTTGATTAGTCTTTTTTTTTTTTTTTTTTTTTTTTTTATACTAAATGACTTATTTCCAAGAAACTCATGGTGAACACAAGATTTTAAGTCGTTTTGTGTAGAAACTTGTACAGATGTGTCAGTTAAATCAACTAGTCGGGGGCACCCGGGTAGCTCACCTGGAAAAGCGCACTCCCATATATTGAGGTTTACTCCTCGACGCAGTGGCCGCGGATCCGACTCCGACCTGCGGCATGTCATGCTCTCTCTCTGTCTCTCTGTCTCTCTCTCTGTCTCTCTCTCTCTCTCTCTCTCTCTCTCTCTCTCTCTCTCTCTCTCTCTCTCTCTCTCTCTCTCTCTCTCTCTCTCTCTCTCTCTCTCTCTCTCTCTCTCCCCCTTCACGTCCTCAGCTGTCCTATACAAATAAAGGCCTAAAATGCCCTCCCCCAGCCCAGTTGAGAACTGGCACAAATCGAGCCGAGACTTCCTGCAGGCTTTCTATACCACGCTAGAATGGCTTGAAACAAGGCAACCAAGGGATTTTTTGAGTCCATGGTAGAACTTCAGACATTACCACAAAGTCATTAAATACATGTGGCAGGCCACCTTTTTAATAAAAAAAAATATTTTTGACTGTATTATTACATGTCTCAAATAGCCTTTGTACTCAGTTTGGGCCACATAAAGCCCTAAATAAAGTCAGCAAAAAGATCCTTAGCTATCGTAGAATTAAGCTGATCAAAAGCAGACAATCACACGGCCAACTCCCAACCTGTTTCACAGTCTGAATGTGGAAACTGTCTGCTTCTGTGGGAGTTTCTGAGCATCAAAGTCGCCATATCTGCCAAGTTCTGCTTTGAGTGGGCGGCTGGGTAGCTCACCTGGTAGAGCGCGTGCCCATATATAGAGGTTTACTCCTCGACGCAGCGGCTGCAGGTTCGACTCCGACCCGCGGCCCTTTGCTGCATGTCCTCGCCCCCCCCACCCCTCCCCACACACTCGCTCTCCCGTTTCATGTCTTCAGCTGTGGGCCAAAATGTATTGTGAACCTAAATTGATGAGGTTCACAATTCTTTTAGCATTCACATCAAAATTTGCGAGAGGCCAGTTTTAAGTATTAATGCATTTTGCCTGATGTAGTAGTACAGAAAAATTGCCATTACATTTATCTTTGGAAGTTAGAAACTAGAGAGTGTGGGTGTTAGTTTGCATGCTGACAACTGCTTTTTTTGCCCACATTAAATAAGATTTATCTGTGCGTGTCTGAGTTTTTGTTTTCTTTAGTTAGTTTGGGTATAAAAGTACAGTAAACATTTATAAAATATTGAGTATACCTCCATGAGTCAAATATATCTGCGTTCCCATTGTTTGATGAAGACAGAGATGTTTGCCGGTTCCTCTGTAGAGGGCTGTGCTGCGGGGCTGCCTGCAGGCATCTGCAACAACAAGCTGCTTTCAGTAAGACAGCAGGCTGTGAATGAGCCACTGAGGGGAAACATGTTGTGTCTATATCGACGACGTTACGTTTCGGGGATTTTGTCAGAATACAGCAACAAAAATCTGCTTAGAAATATAGGAACTATTGGATAAGATAGAACAACATCCTGTCATTCCGCTAATTAAAACATCATCATTAGTTTCACTTGTTTTCATTTCAAACAAATTGTATATCCGAAGTCTCAGTCTGCCACTGCTTCCAGTGCTGGTTCCATGGTATCAGAATTTTGGATAGTTGTCATGGAAACATTAATTGGTAGGCCTGTAACAATTATTACATAATTATCTAATTGTCAATTTTTTTTACATAGTCACTGTTTCTTTGTTTAACCTCAATTAATTGCTAACATCAGCTAAGGTCTAAGACGTATGAATGGTAATTGTTTAGTTTAAATATGCCAAATATGTATGTATGTATGTATGTATGTATGTGTATTGATTGGTTGGTTGGATATGATAATAAAGATAAAAATATATATATATATATAACCAAAAGATGGATTCATTCAGAACTTTAATATGTTTAAAAAAATTACTGAAACAGACAATTATATTGTTAATCGCTATTATTTCTGAGACAATTAATTGTACAACAAAATTCTGAATTGTTACAGATCTAATTGGTCATGTGATAAGGGCTGGGAAGATTGGTAGAACAGGCAGCCAGGTGACAGTACTCTGATCCACTGGAAATCACAATTGTCAGATTGACAGCACTCTAGCCCAATGAATTGGGGGGGGGGGCAATCATATATCGGGGGGCCGGTGCCACACTATGTCCCCTTTTCAGCCCTGCCCCTGCTGGCAATTCGAGACTATGAAACATGTAACCTCAGCCTAACGTGAGGGCGATAAAAACATATTTTTATTACATCTATTCAAACTTTCACATAAATCCCAAACATTGAGAGCATGTGCGTTCACTGTGCCTTACTGAGTTCATTTAGATTGCAACATTTGTAGCTCAGAAAGGTTTTTCCTCATAGTTTTGTTGAAACGATGAGCCTTCAATGGAGCTTGGTATACTTTTGGTTACGTGCTATGTTAACACATTCATGAAGGAAGGGCTAATGCATTTGAGGCGATGAGGCATCCAGTCTAATCCCTTTGTATTGTTTAGAAAGTTTCCGTCAGTGTTCGTGGGAATAAAAACGCCTCTCTGGTTATCAGTAGAAGTTTCTGATAAAGCACACAGTTCAACAGGACTGTAGGACGTGTGGAATGTGGCTTTAACTAAAGAGAGGGCTTCACTGAGCTACTGTTTAGTAAGATAACAAAACCACACAAACACCAACGGGGACTGTTGCATCCGGTCATATATAGTATTAAGATGTTATTTGGACAACTCAGCTTTTTCTAAACTTAACTATGTAGTTGTGTGCCTAAACCTAACCAAACTGCAATGCGTTCAACACCACGACGTTCTGTCGTTTAGATCAGTGTTTCGTAACCTGGGGGTCGGGACCCCCAAGGGGGTCGCAAGGATAATTTTTTACATTACTGTGTGAGTTTGGTATAACTCCTGTGTTATATTCAGAGCTTCATTCACAGAAAGGGGTTGTGACGGCGGGGCAGGGAGAGAGGAAAAGTCACAAACGCATCAAAAATCCATAGAGGCTGGAGCATATTAGACAAGGCTAGGTTGTAGCTGCTAAAACTAAAACTAAACGGTCATTAAACCAAAGCATTATTAGTTTACATGTAGCAGAGCATTCACAAAAAACACTCAAAATCAGCAGGTGTAGAAACCGCTGTTTGAATCGGTCTGCAGCTTTCTCTCGTTGTCGAAGGGAGTGGTGGGGGTCACGAACACCAACCATATTATTTTGGGGGAGGGGGGGTCGCGACTCAAAAAGGTAATATAATAAATAAATGTAGACGCACCGTAGCGGCAGCAAATGTTATTTGCAGCCAGGGTCACTGTTGCTCTCCGTTGAGCTGGAAAAAACAAACTCTGGTCAGGCCAATCACATCGTGTATAGAGTAGGTGGGCGGGGCTTAACATAATGACGGCAGAGTTGCGACGGTTCCGCGTAAATTCCCCGCTACTTGAAAACAAAGAAGATGGCTGCTGCTGCTGGACAACAGTGGTCTTTGGAATCGGCTTTGCCCGCGACTCTGGAAGACTTGGAGTTCAGCTTTTCTTTGAGAAAAGAAAAAAGAACGGCACAGAAATCATTCTTAAAAAAGGAAGATGTGTTCGGAGTTTCACCGACCGGATACGGCAAAAGTTTAATCTATCAACTAGCGTCGCTCTGGTTGGTTGTAGAGCTATCCTATTGCGTGCAGAGGGAATTTGAAAGACAACTGTTTATCCCGCCCCTCGGATTGAGCCCTGCCAATGGTGAGTTCCCAGACCCAACATCTGAATGTGGGTCTGGCTGGTCAGGCTATCAAAAAGGTTGAGAACCACTGGTTTAGAAATGAGGAAGGAAAACGCTCCCGTGGGATGTAATAGAGGGGAAAAAAAACCCACCTATATAGTTTTGGAAGACTTGTTGCGATAAATCCAATTCCATTTGTGTTTATACGTTGAAGCAGGGCTGATAGAAGCGGAGTATTTGTGTTTTGTGCAGGACATTACCTGTGCTGTTTGATTGAAAACATCATGTGGTGACAGAAAATTGCTTCTGTGCTTTCAAGAGTGTGAGTGATGAGTGTTTGTACACCAGCCGACACTTGGACACGGTGAGGAATGGGAGTGTGGTGGCAGGTTATGGAGAGCTGTGTCATATGCTTACACACAAAACACACACACACACACACACACACACACACACACACACACACACACACACACACACACACACACAGAGAGAGAGAAAAACTCGATGACAAGCGGTCACCTTGACTTGTGAGTGGTAGCCAAACACACCCCAGTGCAGCAGGAGCCCTCCCTGCCCACCTTTCGTGTGTGTGTGTGTGTGTGTGTGTTTAATCTGGTTAACCTTCATATCCCGACCAGTTCACACACATCTAAACACGAGGGGAACAAAAGGTGAACTTACTTATCAACACTGGAACTGTTGACTCTGTGGTGATTACAGGGATGTGTTTATTTTTTCCCTTCCATTGAACTTCGTATGATGTCACCTCCTGCGGTGCCGTCGTTGGATCCTCCGTTTTTGAGAGAAGCCGAACTTAGCCCCCGCCCACAACATTTGAGGTCGGGAAGTTCGGTCTGGACTTGATCCGTTGTGGAGCGACTATGCTCCAACCAGAGCTGTTTGGACCAATCAGATTGTCAGGGTGCGGGCTTTATACGATGATGGACAGATGATCAACAGTAACGTAATCAAACACGTCATCCAAAGAGCGCTCGGGTTGAATTCATTTACAACAAAGATGGCTGCCATCTCGTCTGTTAGAGAAGATATCGACAGCACATTCATTTTAAAAGAGGAACGGAGAACCGTGATCACGGCATTTGTCGATCGGAAAGAAGAAAGAGGTTTTTGCCGTCCTTCCTACGGGATTCGGCAACGTCTCATACACCGTTGCTCTGATTGGTTGTAGGTCTATCCGTTGCTCTGATTGGTTGTAGGTCTATCCGTTGCTCTGATTGGTTGTAGGTCTATCCAATTGAGTGCAGAGGCATTTTATTTCCTGGTTCGGTTGAAACACGCGCCATAATCCCAGCCCAATGGAGCAGCATCAGACTCATATTCTGACTAGAACCTGAGTATGACCACGTCAGGCAAGATCTTATTTTTTAGTCGTGAAAGATAAAATGAAGGCAGCGATGGAGAGCTCAGCTCAGTTTGAACAGAAGAGGAAGATTCAGCATTGCATCGTCAGCTCTGTGTCCACAGCGCTGTGTAGTAAGGTCTGGCTACACCACAGATACATTCTGGGATAGGAGGGGGAAAACAAACAGGGATGTTTGCATTTCTTTAAACCAATCCCAATCGTCTTGGGCGGCATGTTCTGTGCGGTAAAATTACCGTTTCTGTAATAGGAGTATGGTGGCTTTAAAGAGAGCAGAGACAACGGCTTCAGTTCCCCGTCCTTAAGGGCCGTGTCTAACTGCAAGGTAAAGCTGTGAAAATATCCAAAATATATAACCCTAAATCTGTCTGTGTCATTGTGCGAATTTGGTGGTTTGGAGGGTTAGTTCGGATTCAACAAAGTCACCCAATTGCGCAAACAAACTGCGAGCTAAAATGATAGTTTTTGTCAAAGGAGTGTGGTGACTTCGAAAAGAGAGCATCGATGACGGCTTCAGACGAACGTGTCAGAGAAGAGTCTTTTACAGCGGTCATTGTATGAATACTTATAATAGAAATATGAATCCGTTGCCACTTGCTTTCACGCGGTTATTTTTAATTTCTTTGTCTCCACCTGGTCTGTCCCTCCCTCCCTCCCTCCCTCCTTTGCTTGGGTTTCCAGGTCCCTTCTTGCTTGATAATCTGTTTGGCAGCAAGCGGCGCAGCAGGTTCTAATGGCGCCACATGGCTGGCTTGGCTTTACAGTAATTTACGCCCCGACATGATATGAACCTGCTGCTGTTTATGTAGGCTGTGACTCACCCCGATGCACTCGTCTCCTGCCGCCAACCGACACACACATGCACTCCTACTCCTGCACACACACATGTTTGTTTCACTATCTTTGTGGGGACTGCCGTTGACATGATGCATTCCCTGGCCCCCTTACCCTAACCTTAACCATCACAACTAAATGCCTAACCTTAACCCTTACCCTCACCCTAACCATAACCTAATTCTAACTCTAATCCTAAAACCAAGTCTCAACCCTCAAACAGCCCTTTAACCTTGTGGGGTCCTGCACTTTGGGCCCCACAAGGCTGTGCAGACAAGTATACTGTGTTCCGCTGTTTTTGGTCCCCACAAATATAGTCAAACAAACGCACAGAGACACACACACACACACACACACACACACACACACACACACAGACTGCCTTCCTTACGCTGTGTTGGCAGAGCCAGCTAGGTCATAATGTTCTGAACGCTGCTGGTTTTCTTATGTTTGTTTTTTTCCCATTTTAGCTGCGAGTGCGCTTACACGTGTGGGAAGTACTAGGGGTTTTACTCACGTATAGGCCCAGTAAACTGCTGTACTTGTACTTTATTTTAACATTTTCATTTTCAACATTTTCTCCACAAGGCTCGAATTGTTATACTTCTTTGGTGCCTGAGGCTATGATTTAATTTTTGCAGATTTAGACTTCATTTTCATCATCATTTCTGTAATTCTTCACCCCCCCCCCCCCCCACACACACTCCTCCCCCCCATCCTAGTTTCTCTTCTACTCTTCTTCCTTCTATTCTTCCTTCCCTCCATTCTACATTCTTTTCTTATGTATTCACTTCTTTTATGTATCGTATGTCCTCACTACTTTCCTTCCCAGCTTCCTTACTTCCCTTCCTTGACTGATCAGAGTAGGAAAAATTTGATACCAACAAGTATATTTATCCGGGGTATTTTAGAGGATTTAATTCTGGCAGGAGTTGGATTCTTCACACTTAGTACTTTAACTTTGACAACATTGAGCACTGGGTACATTTTGTTTTTGCTATCTAGAATTAGAGATTTGAGTAGTGTCTACACAGAAATACACGATTCTTAAGTGTGTGTTTCATCTGTATCATATACACTTCAGAGAAATGTTATTTTCTTCATACCTCCCCTTATTATTAATGGCTTGAATAACCTCTGACTGTGTTCCACATCACTCGTCTGTCATGGGACATGTTGTCTACGTGCTGCCGTGATGCTCTGATGGATCTGTTAACCTTGGTGTTGAGGACTCTCTGCTACCTCTTCCATTTCCCTCTCCTCACATTAGCCGTCTGTCAGAGCCACAGTGGCACTTCATTTAAAAAAAGTAACGGCTGGTTTCAGCTGGGAAAACGAAGAGTACGACAACAATCCACGGGATCATTTTTCTCAGGAGATAGACGCGCCACAGTGTGAAACGGGTTTGGATGCAGTGCATCACAACTTTTACAGTTTTTGTACACGGCATCTTTTTGCACAAAAACTCTGGACTCTGAAGTTGCTGCTGTTGCATTTTTGCACATCTTTCTGCTCTACCACAACACCTCATATAACAAGTTTTGCTGCTTGTGACATTCTTGTATTTTTTTTGCCGTTTATTGTTTTAGTATTATGGAAAATGTCCCTCTCTGTTGAGCAATTTTCTTTTTTTTTACTCTTGTGTTAGAATGTCACGTCTTATCTGTTTTGCATTTTTTATTCTCTCACCGTGGGATGGTGAGAAACAAACTTTTGATTCCTCTGCATGTCTTAGTATGTGTGAAGAAATTAACAATAAAGCTGACTTGACTAAAGTCATTTTATTTTTATTGTTGAGCAGCAGCTCAATATTAGTTTGGTTTTAAGTTTTGTATTCCTCTCGAACAATCAACATACTTTTAAAAGAGAAAAACATCAAGTAGAACCCTAATATAAAACCCAATTATATATATATATCAATCTGATTCAAAACACGGGAAAAAAAAGGATGAGTTTGAGAAGCAGCAGGCAGACGCATAATGCTTATAAAGTCCTGCCCCTTCTTTACAAAAGAAAGATTTTGCTGCAGGACCATAATACCTAATTCAGATTGATTTGACACATATTTTGCCTTTTAACAAATATGTTTTCTTGCCAACATGTGATTCATGTTTTCTAAAAGTCGTGCTCAAAACTAACTCTTCATCGTACAAAAACCTATTCCTTTATCTTTATTGAGATGTGGTGAAACCATCTTGTCACACTTTGCCCTTCAAAAGGTTAGTTTCACTTTGGTCTTGAGTCAGCGTATAATTAGTATAATATTTCTCTCTTGCCCGTGGGATCAGTGATATGCTTCATGGTACGTTTCAAAGTGTTCAGTGATTAGCTCCGCTGTGTATTTAGGCTGTTAGGAATCCAGGTCATTACACAATGCTGCCTAATGGATGAATAAAAACAGTGTATCAGCATCTGTGGTTGGAACCAAACTGAGATCCGTAAACAGAAATCATGCGTTATCGTTATCATTGTTTGTATCTCGATGACTTTCAACATAGCAGAATTTGTTGCTATATGCTGCCATTTGGCTTCCAGCTGTTAAAGTTATAGTGCGTAGTTTCTGTTGCCCCCATGTGTAATTGTAAATAATGACAATAACACTGTTGGCGCGTCCACATGATAAAAGCCTTCTGTGATCGCGCAATTTCACAGAAAAAGTTCAGCACTAAAGCTTTAAAAGAGAAGTGGACTGTTGACATTTGGAACAAACCAAAACTTAGAGCTTATAGATTGATGGAATATGAGACAAAAATGCGGCAACACTGGCGTATCACACTAGACAAAAATATGCAAGACTGTACGGCTGCAGCCTGGAGCTTCCCGTCTACTGCCATTGGGCTTCTACTTTTCAAAATAAAAGCTGGCGTCTTCATACTTTGGTGTTTGTTGTGTTTAAGTATCTAATTATGTATTTTTTAAAGATGCAAGCATTTCCATTCTATTCTAAGATGGTGCCATGGTAGTTTTATTTGAAGGTTTTATGAATTGTGTGTATTATTTCATTATGAAGGTTTGTAAGTGCGCCTCATGCTGCTGCTGCCATAATCTAACGTGAGCCTGGGTTTTTGCAATAATAAAGCGAAATACAGTAATGTCCTTGTCTGAAATTGGGCTGGTATGGGATGGAATGGCCAGGGCCGAATTTTTGTCCTGGTTCGCCCCTGGGTTACACTATTGTGTTGTGGCTGCTGTAATATGTTTTCTTTATATTATATTTTGTGCAAAGTAGAGTATGTTGTGTGTGTGTGGACATTGGACCGGACGCTGTTGAATTAGTTACTGTTGTATTGGTATCATGTAATTCTGTGTGGGATGGGCCACTTAATGGCATGACATGTAAATAAAAATATCTATATATCTATCTAGATAACATTCAGATGTGTTGATCGGAGATGAAGCACGTTCATGGGAGCCTTTTTTCCCCCAACGCTGCAACGTGATAACACAATGCTTGTATTGTCATCAAGTTTTTGGGCATCTGATTATTGAGGTGATTAGCCGGTCAATTAAAACGCATGGCCGAAGCACATGGGGCCGAGCGAGACAAAGCAGCGTTTTTCTTTGTAATCCCTTTCATTTACCAGTGTACTCGGTCAAATATGGTCTTTCATTCAGTGGAATGCTAATCAGCCTCGGCCCCTGATGTTGAAAGAACAAGCTCAGCTGATTGAGAGTGGATTAAATCCAGTGCCGGCCAACTTAATGATCCTATTAAATTGTCCCCTAAACCGAATGAGCATGTTGCAAGGAGGAAAAAAACAAAACGTGAATTAGTTGCATCATTACCATGTGCAGGGCAGCACTGATGGGGACTGACAGGTGCAGACGTTTTTCAGTGATGATCAGAGGAGTCTTCTCGGGACATTATTCGCAGCTTTAACATGGTTTGTGTGTGTGTGTGTGAAGGGCAGAGTGTTACATTTTTCTGTGCCGACTGAACTGAGTTTGAAAAAAGGTCAAGAGCTTCAAATTGGCACCAAACTGGTGTTCAGTGCAATGAGCTGTTCCGTGGCCGTGGTTAACGCATCGCTCGCAATAGTTTGAGTTTAGTTTACGTTTTTGTTGTATGCACTTCTTCCGACTTGTGTATCAGTGTACATCCGCGTGTGTTTATTCACACGTGTCAGTAACTCCCTCTGAACCACTGAAAGTATTCTGTCAGCCACACGGATTCAGCGGAAGACTGAAAAATGCATGAGGCCCAACCTGTCCGCCAGTGATTACATAACACATCCCATCACTCACTCACTCACACACAGGCAGGAACACACACACACACACACACACACACACACACACACACAACACACACACACACACACACACACACACACACACACACCTAATCACAGAGACATTCCCTGGCCCTCTGTCTCTCTGTAGATCTGTTGATTTAGACATGAGAACTGGGCCGCTCTCCATCTTCTCTGTTTATTCTTTTGTTGATTATCTCTTTCTTCCTGCCAAGCGCTGGTACAGCCGCCGCGATGATTACCGCTGCTGGAGCGCTTCCACTGACTTGGTTTGTTTAGCAGCCGATGCCTTACGTAACAGAAAATACACCCAGATACTGGGGGAGTGGGGCGAGAGGGAATCGGGGGTATAAATAGGTTTGTTTGTCCTCCAGAAAGGCACAAAGAAACGTCACTAACCTCTTTTTTGTGTGTGTGTGATTATGGTATCAGACGTTGTGGAGGACTCAGGACGCAGACTTGTTCGCACCTGTGTTCATACAATGGTGATTCCCATTGTCCTGGTAAATTCAAAGCACATCGTCAGTTGATCCTAATTAGCAGGTAAACATCCCGCCAATCCACATAAAAGGGCGTGAGACTGCAGGGCAGTGTTAAGTCAAGAATGCCCAAATGAAAAACTGAAGCGGAGGTATACTTCTGCAGGAAGTGAACGCCACACGATCTGTCATAAAGTGTCTCAATCTGCAAATAGATCGACATGGTGCCGGAACATGTTGCAGCTGCAGTAAATATTCCATTATGCGAGTTGGTCTCCTACTTTTGGACCTGTAAATGGTAAATGGACTGCATTATGTAAGGGATAATGTAGAGCGAGGCGGTTGTTATAGCGAATACAACCCCGACAGGGTGATCAGCCTGAAGGGGTTGTATTCGCTATAACAACCGCCTCGCCTACATTATCCCGCTTATTACATGGCTACTTACCAAATAAATCAATAATTTGACTAATAACTTGACAAAATATTGATTTAAATACGATTGTATTGCTTCCACTAGAGAAAATAGTCCGTTCCGTCTCTACGGTTGGAATCCTGCGTCCATAGCAACGTAAAAAGGGTAGGGTTTGAAACTTGTATGTTAAAATTTGCACTTGTAAAATTTAAATTTGCACTTGTAAAACTAAAATTTGCACAAATATTCACACGTGATCTGAATTTGAAGTCACAAAAAGAAAAAAAACACGAGAGCTTGTAAAAAAAAAATCATTGCTTGGAGGACAGAAGTTGCTCCACGTTTCCCCACTTTTTGCCACAGCTGATAGGCTAAATTATCCGGACTTCTTTCAGCGGATTGATAGCTGTCCTCCAGAGTGAACAGAACTGCGTCCATGGCAACGCTCTGCTTTTGCATGGCAACGGTGTGTTATCCTTATCAAGAAATAACAGACCGCATTCTATTAGAATTCAAGCAAGCCATGTAATAAGTGATTATATGATAATATGCAGTCCATTTACTGCAGCTGCAACATGTTCTATGTTTTTGCAGATTGACCTGTTTCAAAAACCCTAATTTACAATTCATGTAGAATTTTGGTACCTCAGATGTAGACTACATTCATGGTGTATGTAACTCTGGTGCTATAAAGAAACGTGCTCCGTTTGTCAGTTTTTGCTTTTTGCAATGCTAAAACTTAAAACCTCAATATCTGAACACAGATAGAACCTTATTATTCTGAGGTAGCAATATAGCGCCTTTCATACCGGACCAAGTGCTTTACCATTTACCTCTAATTCACCCATCTACACCCACATTCACTGATGGTCAGCGCAGCTGCCATGCAACGCGCTGGCACGCCAACGGGGCCACTTAGCGTTCAGTGTCTAGCCGGGAATCTAACCGCCAACCTTGTGGGTGAAGGAGGACCCGCTCCACCTCCTGATTCACAGCCTGATCGATCACTACGTTTTTCCCAATTAACATAACTTATGTGAAGTGTAGTGTTATTTTTAAAGACCCTTTAAAAATAATTAAAAAATAATTTTAAACATTGACAAATGATACAAAATGGTAGAATAGTACAATTGTAGAATTATAGAAAAATACATTATTTTTGTACAATTATTTAGCAAAAACATGTCGACACTCAAAAGTGTTTGTCTTGAGTGTGTATAGATTCTGTTACTTAACCCTCCTGTTGTCCTCAGGTCAAATTTGACCCATTTACGAAAAGTTTCTATATCAGAAATTTTGGTTTCTTTCAAACACATTGTCAAAATAAATAACGTGGATGGTTCCCTACGACGCTCTTCACAAGTAAAATAAATGATCAGTTCACTGCTTTCATTGAATTAGGGTGTTTAATCAAATTTTTTAAGAGAATGTTGAAAAGAAGAAGAAAAAACATCCCAAAAAGTGCAGAAAAAAAAATCAACAAAAACAGCGGAAAAGGGACAAAAAAACGTGGAAAAAAGTGACTCAATAAAAAGATTTAAAGATTATTCTTTTGCGCTTTTTTACCTTTTTTTATATTTGATAGTGACAGTGGATAGACAGGAAATGGTGGAGTGAAAGAGAGGGGAGGACACTCTTGCTCCTACTGGGTGAGCTGGAGGTTGCCCATTATTTAAATAATCGACGGGAAGACAACATGAGGGTTAAAAGAACAAATCCCAAATAGGAAAATATCGGTTAATGTCAGATTCTTTGATTAAACAAGTAGGTAGCTTTTAAGAAGGCATTTAGTTAGAACAGTTGGTGAATGAGGGCAGTTACGTTTCCCTGCAGCAGAATTCTGTTGCATATTCGGACCTGAGCGGGCTGTTGCTATGGTGCCAAATTATGTTTTTCAGTGCTGTCGATTTCAGTTTTGGTTTTATTTGTCCTGGTTTGAGATATCTGCCTCTAAAATGGGATGGCACCATGGTGAGACACCAGCAGAGATAAGTGAGAAAATGTTTTATTTCTAATTTGGGTGAACTGACCCTTTGGAAAGAAGGAAAGAGGAAAAAAAAGAAGAAGAAGCAATTAGCAGGAACAGTGTGCTACAGAGTTCAGTGAGTGTGAGGGAGAAGGAACCAGTGATGGGTCCAGGTCTGCTGCTGAGCTGAGGGGAGTCGGCAGCCAAAACCAGGTTTTATTTTAATAAAGGCGGCAGGGGAGGTGAGAGGATACGGACACAGACACACAGACACAGACACACACACACACACACACACACACACACACACACACACACACACACACCACAACATATGCACACAGACCCTCAAAGTGACTTGTTCTCTCTCTTTCTTTCTCTTTCTCATTCTTTCTCTGTATATTTCATCCCTCCAGTCCTCGCCATGAGCTTGAAATGAATCCCTGCTGCACTCTTCTTCCTCCTGGTTGGCTCAACTGACTCTGCTGTGTGTACGGCGGTGGATGAGTGTGTGTATGTGTGTGTGTGTGTGTGTCCATGTCCCAGTAAAGAGTGGGGCGCCGTCGTTGTAGCTCACGCCAGCATTTGCATCCGAGTCTTGCCTGCTACTTGACTAACCAAACGTGCTGTTCTTCTTCTTCTTCCCTTTTTTTTCCCTTCCAGTCCATCATGGAGCAGTTCAACCCCTGCTTGCGGAACTTCATAGCCATGGGAAAAAGCTACGAGAAGGCGCTCACCAGTGAGTACAGCACACCATTTGTGGTTTTCTCTCCGTCTTGGTCCTCCCTTCATTCCTCCTGTGTGTCCAGTAGTCCAGGCAGAGGGCCGACTGACCTCGACTGCTTCTTACATTTCCTGAGTAGAGACGTTCGGTAGTTGTCTCGTGTTGTTGACTGCTGCATCGAGCCCTCCACACTCCATAAACCTGATGTCTTTGAACTACAGAAGCTAGTCTGTTGCTCTCTGTCTGCAAAAGTGACAGCAGTAATGCCCTCCCTCACCCTCCCGTCATAGAATAGAATATCTTGTCCAAAAAAATTGTGTTCTCAAATGTTAAAAGATGTGCTTATCAGAGATGACACTCTGATGTTGATGTCCTCCGATTGTTCCTCTGTGATGGTGTCCATGTCCACACGTCTTCCTCCCTCCACTGGTCCATTAATCAAATGTCCGCCTCCACTGTACGTCCTTTGTCATTGCTTTATGTGGCTCGCACAGGTGTGTGTGTGCGTGTGGGCGCGCGCGTGCCTAAATATTGAGGTGTTCATGCAGCAGTGTCTCAAGGTTAAAAACAAAAGCACTGGAAATGTCTTGGGGGGGAGTTGGGGAGCTAAGTGGAGCACAAGCCAACGGGAAGTGGAACAGGAGGAGTCGCGAGAATAGCGGTGGCCCTCGTGGGGCCGAGGAAAACGAGAGCGAGCCGGTATCCAGGACAAGACGGGTAAAAAAAAAAAAAAAAAAAAAAGAAGAGAAAAAGAAGGGTGTGCAAGAAACGGTTGAGACAGAAATATTTCGAAACATGAGGAGGAAATGACTTTTAAAAAAAAAAAAAAAATGGAAGAAATAAACAGCCCTCATCGTTCATCGTCCTGAAGAATGTCGTGCAGCCTGTTAAGTCTTTCATGGACTTTGATTAGGGTCCGGTCGCCGTTGATAAAGATATTTCGTGCTTCCAGATTCCGCTCCCGACCGATAAGACGAGCCTCCGGGCACGTCGAGCTCGTCTGTCGATAAGAGAACTCCTCTCTTCCTGCTGCGCTCTTTCATGTCCCTCTGCAGGGAAGAGGTTATCGGGGGGACCGTATCATATTTCCAGTGACGGTGCGGGGGACGTGGAAGCGCGGGGGGGGGGCTCCTTCGTGTGCTTGGAGGGGAAATGCAGGGAAGACTCTGTAGCCCGCAGGACCCGTGAAGGAGGCCTCACTCCCCCATCTGATAGAGAAGGCTAAAAATAGCTCTGAGTGGGGATTACACTTCATCAATGCCAGGCAGCGGCACACAGGCAGGGTCTAGAGTAGGGCAGCGCACCCGGCCAGTTGCTATTGTCGCTGCAAAGATGCCAGCGCAGCCTCTGGTTTCTTTAAGTTGAACCGGTGAGGGGGGGCGGTGGCAGGTTTGCATCTCTGGGGACAGTGGGAACTGGCGTGAGGGAGGGAGGAAGCTCACTGGGTCTGATATTGTTTGTTTTTGAGTCTGAAAGCATTGGGGCTTGATTGGACTGGATGGGAGTAGTGTGGTTTGGGATGTGGTGCTCCGCCGGAATTCAGTCTTTATTAAAAAAAAATGTTATCACAGATTAGTGCAGCTCTGTCGGGAGCCGCGAGGCTGGAAAATCTTATTCCAATGTTGTAGGTGGGGGTCTGAGAGAAGATCTCACCTGGGAGAGGCTCCGTGTGTGAAAGGAGAGGGCTCAGTACGCACTGATGTGGTAGTTCAAAGGTCAGAAGACATCTGAACTTAGTTTAAACTGCATCACATTTGGCCACGAGAGAGAGATCTAGGTTTAGAGCTGCAAAGGTGAATCGATTGGTCGTCAACTTTTGGATTAATCGGCAACTATTTTGATAATTGATTAAATATCAGTTTGAGTTATTTCTGGGAAATAACGATGTAATTCCAGCTTGTTAAATGTGAATATTGTTCTAGTTTCTTCTCTCGTCTGTGACAGTAAACTGAATATCTTTGAGTTGTGGACAAAACGAGACATTTGAGGATGTCATCTTGGGCTTTTTGGGAAACACTGATTGACATTTTTCACCATTTTCTGACATTTCAGAGACCAAACTACTCCATTAATCAAGAAAATAATCAACCGATTAGTCGACAGTGAAAATAATCCTTAGTTGCAGCCCTATCTAGATTGCATATTTCAGTCAGGGTGACAACAAATGATTCTATTTTATTATCGGATAATCTGCCAACTATTTCTTCATATTATCGATTGATAAGTCCGTTTTATATTTTCCAGATCAACATTTCCCAGAACTTAACGTGACGTCTTTTAAACTGCGTGTTTGTAAGATGTAATGTCAGTGTGGTGCAGCTCTTAACTTCCTAACTCCACCCCCGATAACAGTCTCTAAAAGGGACCTGGGAATGGGAGCGGGGATTTGATTTGCATTGATTTAATGTGACTCTCAGCTGATAAAGACTTCTTCTCTGTCTGTGTTTCACACTCTCCGCTCTGCATCGTGGCTCTACATCACTCCTTCTAACCCGCTTCACAGGCAGAACCCTCCTTCTCCTTCTTCCTTTCTTCCTTCCTATCTTCCTCCTTCGCTGTCATTTCTCAACTGGCGGACAAGCAAAGCACCTACTCGAGCTAATTCCCGCCTCCCCTGTCCCCCCCCGTGCCTCTCCTCCCGGCTGGGATTTCTCCGGACATCGATTCAATTAGCCTCCCCTCCATCTCATCTCTCGCACTCTTATATCCCACCTAAGCTTAACACAAGTCAGGCTTGAGAAAAGCCCGAAAAAAAAAAAAAGGGTCTAGGATTGTCTCTTTGTCATACTTTTATCCGGAAAGGGTTGCGCTGCTGTGCTGTGTAGCGATTTACTGCTACTTTTATCTCAGTTCACAGTTTTGATAAAGAAGTGAAAGCAGACCAGGTTATTTCACAAGCCTTCTCATAATCATCTCCATCGAAGAAGACTTTAAGTATGTATACAGACTTGAGCAACATTTTTCAGAACAGTAACTTGCATAGCAGTGGGCTGCGTCTCTGTGGACGTAAACAACCAGAAGAGAACCCAAACTCAGAATAGATTGCCATTGTTTTCCACGTGGATGTATAAATATGTTGTCATTTTGTGTGCCCATCTCTCGGGGACTCTGCGTGACTCTCCACTCGCAGTTCAAAGACGTTGACGGGCGTTGTGATGTGATCTCAGCCCTCCATCCATACGTATCTCCCGACCGGACAGTGTGTCCTCATGTCTTCGTGGCTGTCGCGTCGCTGTGTGGCTAACCCCCCCCCCGAGCCGGCTTCAGTTCACCGTCGCCGCTGCTTGAGGACATCTCGTCCCAGTTTTTTTTTTTTTTTTTTTTTTTAAGACCTGAGTCACTGTTCTGTCTCAGCCGGTGTCCCTGGCTTGTGTGGCAATGCACCGCAGAGAAGAATACTGGACATACAGTGTTTGAATTGCAGAATGCTTTGATCTTATTGCTGTGGATTATTATTATTATTTTTTTTTTTTGTCAGCATACTTTCAAGCATGATTGCTAAGATGGTGCTGTTTTAGGATTTGAAAGATTCAGTCCAGCCAAATAACATGTTTCCGCTTACCTATAGAGGTGTCTAGCCATGTAGATAGTATTTGGGTTACACTTTACTTGAAGGTATCTACATAAGAGTGACTCTTATGTAGATACCTTCAAGTAAAGTGTTACCTGTTTTTGATTCATCTGCTGAAAAGTCATTTTTGAATTCTGCAAGTAGCACGAATGAAAGTGGTTGCTGGGTTGTCTGGGTATCCGTATCTAGGTTAAGCTGCGTTGCTGTATTCAGAACTGCTCAGCTGGCTTCTGATGAGCCTTTTTTTAACTCAAAGTGGACTTCCTGAATTCCTGGAGCCTCTCGCGTCGTTTTAACGAACGCAAGGTTTGTTTGTTTTTTTCGTCAGAGCGCTTTTTTGCAAAGTGGGGCACTCTTTCGCCAGATAATAAAGGGCATGTCAAATTGACAATGGCCTCTTTTTAGGGAGGTTATGCACAGTTAACACTATACTAGCTACGTCATTTCAACAGGCGATAGCTAGGGTCTGCGCCAGCTAAAAACGGACCGCCTCCTACCTGAATGTTTTGTACGTTGCACTTAAAGGTGCCCTAGGTAGGATTGTGAAGATCAAGGACTTAGCCAAAAAAATTGAACATTGACAACTACTCAGTCCCTCCCCCCACAAGGGAGAGCTGTGCATGATAGAGCGTGTGTGAAGAGGGGGGGAAGGGGAGGAAACCTATCTGCAGCTTGTGCGCGGGGAAGGGGGAGGGGAGGACGCTATGAAATGCACGTGCCTGAGCAGTGATTGATACACAGTTAGACACCCCCCCCCCCTGGCCCTGATTGGTGCATCTGAACAGGGAGCGGTGGATTTTTGCAAATCACACTACAGGCTGTAGGTGGAGCCAGAGGAGCTGGATTTTATTTTTTAAATGTGCAGCTTCATGTAGTTCTACTGGAACATAGGGTCAGTTTCAGCAAATATGACAGAAAGTTAGTTTTATAAGTCTTACCTACTGCATCTTTTTTAAAAAGAGGGAGTGTGAAAGATTTGATCAAGGATTTACTGGCCTCTGAGCTCAGCTGTTCTACCAACCTGGAATCAGATCTGAAATGGAAGCGGCTACCGAAACACAATCCTTGTTGATGGCACATTTCAAAAGAAAGCTTAAACTTAAAACTGTGTGCATGGCTAGATACCAGTATGGTTAAAGGTAAAGGCTTTACTCCAACAGATTTGTGTGCTAAAGAAAACCTGTAGTTGTTGTTGTGCTTGGGATTAGTCTCTCTAGCTTTCTCTCTGTATCTGTAGTTGCCTCCATAGAGCTTTTTCTTTTCCTGCCTGGTCTCCATTTCCGCCTGTCGCTCTTATTTCCCATGCCCAGCCTTGCCTCTCTGGGGATGGGTGGGCTTTGTAGGGGGAGGGTTGCAGAGCTGAAGAAGATCATTTCAACTCCGCACCCTTGATCTGATGCCCCAATGCTTCCATGTTTCCAGGTGTCACATATGCTGCAAAGGGCTACTTCGACGCTCTGGTGCGGATGGGCGAGATGGCCAGCGAAAGTCAAGGCTCTAAGGATCTTGGTGAGTCCTCGTAGTGGCTGTAGCACCCCTGGTGGGGTGGAGGGGGGGGGGGGTGGAGAGGTTGCACAAGCAGATGGTGAATGGGATGGCTCGTGCTGTTGAGCAGAAGCAGCTGATGACCAAATCTGAAACCGGACACACACGCACGCACGCACACACACACACACAGTAACAGTAACTCACTGCTTAAATGCTCTGTTAAAACAGAGCGTTTGTCTGCATTTGACTGCAATTTGGAGCTTATTTGATGCATTATTACCCACAATTCATATAATCAGACCAGATAATTAATTCTGCATGTTTTTCACAGCATACCCATTTGGATAATCTCTTGTTTCCCTCACATTCAGGAAAGATAAAGGCTCTCCAGTTGTTTTTACACGGCACCGCTGTGAGCAATTAATGAATTCACAAATTTGTCTGGCATTTCATATTCACAACAGCACACGTGGCGGGGTTGGTTGGCTCTCCTTTGATACATACGGTGCTGTTTGACTGCTGCTTCCAGCAGCATGTGAGGAACGATCCCCCCCCGACTCCCGGCTAGCACAGCTTTCACGCAGTGGTCGTCTGGTTTCAGTTGGATCAGCCCTGGTTCTGCTCATTATGGACTTAACTATAGTGATCGTTTGCACTGGCGAGAATGAAACGCCCGTTTCTAGCAAGATACACCGGTCGGGACATCTGAATGAAGTAAGACAGGCCTCCGTATCACTGTCGCGCTCTGTGCAAAAGTTGTGTCACAGTTGTAGACCCAGTCACACGCCGGGGGAGTGTGACAAGTCTGCGTTAGCTCTGGACCAGCGCATCCTCTTTGGTTTTTTTCTCACCCTTAATGGGACTTAAGATACCAGGCGCAGACTGAAACAGCATGGGAGAGGAAGGAGGGAAGGAGGGAAGGAAGGAGGGATGGTGAGGGGATGGTTTAACACTGATATCCGAGGCCAGCGAGGAGGATATAAAAGCTGGATTCATTATTCATGAGGAGACTTTTTTTTTTTTTTTTTTTTTTTTTTTTTTCAGGTGCTCCCTCGCGCTTCTTCTCGAGCCTCATCACTTCCGTCTCCCTCCCTGCGTCTCTTTGAAATAAATACTCACCTGAGCTTGTGTGCACGCAATCATTTTGAGTAGTGAAAAAGCTCATCGCTACCCCTCCATTCAGCTTCAACTCCATAATTCATACAGCGATGCAGTCGCGACCACTTTAAGATCGCGGAAGTTTCATCGACTGGACTTCCTGCAGTAATCTTGCAGCTTTATTGTTCGTACAAGCCTATGACTCATCTAAATGTTCAATTATTAAAACCTACCTCAGAGTAGAAGTAAAGGCCTTGGCATACCACAAGCCGTTATTTTCGTCTGTCAACTGAAATGGTAGAAAGTAAATACCACTTTGTGTTTTCTTTTTTTTTTTTAAATAAAATCTACATGTAATTATATAAAAGCGTACAAGATTTTTTTCTTTTTTTTTTTTGGGCATCACAATGACTCCATTAAAAAAAGAGTTTGACTTGGTGTGCAAACTTCTCAACAGGATATCCCATCATCCATCTGTACATCCCCATTTCCATCAGCTTGTTGTGCATTTCCTGCTTTGTGTCTTACACAGCTGTGCTTTTTGTAGTCTTTTGTCTGCGTGCTTGTTAGAGTTGCCTGTTTTGTGTTCCTTTTTGGATTTCTGTTTTTTTTTTTTTTTTTTTTTTTGCTGGCAGCCTAACCATGACTCAGCAGCCCTTCTAACTCCGCAGAACCTCCCTCCGCCTCCAGCGAAATGACAGACTAGGCTGAGCAGAATGGATTGATGCCGTCCCCACAAATCGGCTCAGGGCAGCTGTGGTCTGTGCAGACCGAAGTGGGAATGGCTCTGAAGACACTTATCGCTTGGTGGATGCTCTAGCATGTTCCACGACTTGTGTCGAGCCTCACAGCTTCAGTAAATTAACTTCGGAAATGCTCAGTACCTGGCAACATGCAAAGAGTGAAAAGCTTAGTTTTAGGAGGATTCTTAAATTGTAACTTCAGTTTGGATATAATGTAAGTTAGGCCTGCAATATCAACTGGCGCAGTAAACGCATTGCGAAAGGCTGCGACATATCGCCAAACACACTGAGATTTTTTCTGTTAGCTGAAAGAAAATATCCGCAGAAAACTGCACATTTAATTTCCTCATTCTTTGGTCTGTTTTAATGATGGTGGCGGTTTGCTAAAAGTCAGGATTTCTCTGCTTATTTTTTTTCTCTAAAAGAGGTCAGGGGAAACATTGAGCACCATTGTTGTTGCATACAGTACAGTGAAAGAAAATCATAAGCCTGCTAGCTTATTATTAGCAGATAACAAGGATTGTGCATTTGGTTGGGGGAGTGTGTGTGTGTGTGTGTGTGTGTGTGTGTGTGTGTGTGTGTGTGTGTGTGTGTGTGTGTGTGTGTGTGTGTGTGTGTGTGTGTGTGTGTGTGTGTGTGTGTGTGTGTGTGTGTGTGTGTGTGTGTGTGTGTGTGTGTGTTCATTTCCTCAGCCGGCACAGTGACTTAACTGTGAGAGCTAAGACCACAGGTGGGTGTGTGGGTGGGGGTGGGGGTGTGTATGTGGGGGTGGGCGGGTGTTAGTCTGGGATAATCACTCACCCAGGGCTTTACCTCGCACTTCATAATTGATGAGGACTGAAGGCAGATTTGTAAAAATCTGCCAACTTGTGCATTTAATTGGGTTTTGTTGAGGGGGAAATGTCCGGGCGCATCGGTGGCGAATTAACGGGGCCGGGCTGCTTGATCTATCTGAGGCGGCAGAGCCTTGCTGCCCGAATTCACTCTAACTGTACTCGCTGAAACAATGTCATTAATCAGAGCGTTAAGAGAAACAGCAGCTAATGGCATTAGCACATGAACAGGGGATGTGGAACCGCGTGTGATGGGGCGAAATAAGGAGATAACGGAGAGTTGGGTTTGAGAAATTGAGCTTGATGGAGAAAGTGACCAACATCATGCACTTTAGGGCGGAAAATCACTGGACTGTTTGATTAATGAACTTTGTTGGCATCACTGATAATATCCAGACTTAATGGATAACATCATTAAGTGTAAATTTGGATTAGGGCTGTGCGATATCGAGAAAACAAATTCTTCAATATCAATATTGTAGGGTTGGCTATTGGTGCTATACATTATTGGTGAGATATATATATATATATATATATATATATATATATATATATATATATATATATATATATATATATATATATATATATATATATATATATATATATATATTATACAATACATGTAATAGGGGGTCCCTGATCGGTCTCTCTTTCAGTTAAGGGGATCCTTGGCTTAAAAACGTTGAAGACCCCTTCTCTAAATGCATTTTTCACAACAAAGTCACAGTTCAGTTCCATTTACACTAAGTTCCAGAAACTCCTGTTCACAGTAACGCAGTTGTCTGAATGAGTCAAACTGCAAATAAGGTTATTACTAGAGATGGCCCGATACCACTTTTTTGCTTCCCGATACCGATTCCGATACCTGAACTTGCGTATCGGCCGATACCGAGTACCGATCCGATACCAGAGTGTCATATATTTCATTATGTTTTAACAGCTGTATACTACTATCCCTGTATGGATGTGATATGATTTCTATCTCTGTTGTCGGTCTGGCTCAGGTTTAACTCTTTGTGAAACATAAACAAACACAAACAATGAATGCCCCAGAACTTTCTTTTATTCTCCAGTTTGACAGTCAGTTATAACGGAAAAAGAACATAAATAAACTACTTTAATGTAGATTTTCTTTAGGGCTTTATTACGTGGTATCGGATCGGTGCATAAACTCCAGTACTTCCCGATACCAGCGTTTTAGGCGGTATCTGAGCCGATACCGATACTGGAGCCGATACCGGAACATCTCTAGTTATTGCACTCAGATCTTCATCGCTGCACTCTGGAAAATCTTCCAGCGCGTGTGATCGGAGCGTGTAATTTTCCACTGGAACACTCTGCTGTTCCAGGGAGTCACTTTAGAGACTGCAGCAGAGGCAGAGGAGCAGTTTAATGGTAGACTTCAGCTGCCCACACACACACACACACACACACACACACACACACACACACACACACACACACACAATGTATACTGTACACCCTCACATGCCAGAGCAGGCGGTGCTCAAACTGAGTTATTAGGACATAAATGAACATTACATGATTATTATCCACTTGTGTAGCCTAAAATAAACTGACTGCCATCTCGTCGTGGGTGACACTTGTTCATGGAGAGCACAGCTCTGACAGCTCGGCACAGGAAGGGGAAATGATGCCTCGCCGTGGTTCATTCAGTCATTCTTAATTTACACGATGCTGTCAGATTTTTGACCAACTGCTCTGCTGCATGACTCGGTGCGTGGATGAGAGACGAGATCCTCTGCTGTGTGTGTGTGTGTGTGTGTGTGTGTGTGTGTGTGTGTGTGTGTGTGTGTGTGTGTGTGTGTGTGTGTGTGTGTGTGTGTGTGTGTGTGTGTGTGTGTGTGTGTGTGTGTGTGTGTGTGTGTGTGTGTGTGTGTGTGTGTGTGTGTGGAGTGTCATCCCACTCATCCTCTCCTCTTTCACTACTGCGTTCTCCCGTGTCTGCGAACGCCCCCGCATTGATGTGGGAGCTCAGGCAGCCCGGGGAGAACACGCCGACTCTTGCACACGTTTCTAAAAATAGAAGAAGCAAAACGCCTCGACTGGAGTGCCTTCGAAGGAGGAGGAGGAGGAGGAGGAGGAGGAGGAGGAGGAGGAGGAGAGACACGGAGTACAATGCTTTATACGCAGCCCAAAAATGTCTCGTCGGTGATGTCAGTACGGCTGAAAACACCGTCGTATTTCTTCCGTATACTAAATATGGACATGGTTGTGATGGGTAAAAAAAAAAAAAGGAAGCTCCTGCAGTTCCGGTTCCCCTCTCTGACCATATAAGGTCTCCGCTATTCAGATGCAAATTTGAGCAGAGGAATTCGCTCAGGTCTGCGCTCTTGATTTTGGCTTTGCTTGTCATCCTGTCAGTGTAACTGATTTCATATCAGTAGATTCTATATGTTAACCCGCGTGTTATACAGTTTATACACCGTCATGTAGCTCCACTTGTCACATGCTCAGGTCTACCTCCTTAGAGCAGGGGTCTTCAACGTTTTTTTAAGCCAAGGACCCCTTAACTGAAAGAGAGACGGAGCAGGGACCGCCTACTACATATATTGTATAAAATTAAATTGCGTGTTGAGGTGCGGCTTAAAGCCTTTATACATACATCTTTTGCATAGAACCATAAGCTGTTAAAATAGCCTAATAATTGTTGGCATGATTTAATAAACCATGTTTTAAATGTCCCATGACATGGTGCTCTATGGATGCTTTTATATAGACCTTAGTGGTCCCCTAATACTGTATCAGAAGTCTCTTTTATATAGACCTTAGTGGTCCCCTAATACTGTATCAGAAGTCTCTTTTATATAGACCTTAGTGGTCCCCTAATACTGTATCTGAAGTCTCTTTTATATAGACCTTAGTGGTCCCTGTATCTGAAGTCTCTTTTATATAGACCTTAGTGGTCCCTAATACTGTATCTGAAGTCTCTTTTATATAGACCTTAGTGGTCCCTAATACTGTATCTGAAGTCTCTTTTATATAGACCTTAGTGGTCCCTAATACTGTATCTGAAGTCTCTTTTATATAGACCTTAGTGGTCCCCTAATACTGTATCTGAAGTCTCTTTTATATAGACCTTAGTGGTCCCCTAATACTGTATCTGAAGTCTCTTTTATATAGACCTTAGTGGTCCCCTAATATTGTATCTGAAGTCTCTTTCCCAAAATTCAGCCTTGGTGCAGAATTACAGCCACTAGAACCAGTCCCACAATGAGCTTTCCTTAGGATGTGTCATTTCTGTGTCTGTAGCTATTGAGGAGGAGAGAGGGGGGGGCAAGGTGGAGGGTGGGGGTGTGGCCTTGACCAACTGCCACTTTGCTCATTTGAAAGCCATGATGTCTCTCTCTCATGGTGGGGCCAAATTCTCTGGGTGGGCAAAGCAAAGAAGGGGGAGGTAACCTTTCCCCTTATGACCTCATAAGGAGAAGATTCCTAATTGGTCCATCTGAGCTTTCATTTTCTGAAAGACAGAGCCGGATACCCAGGGCTCGGTTTACACCTATCACCATTTCTAGCCACTGGGGGACCAGAGGCAGGCTGTTTGTGCTACGCTCAAAGTTCAAATTATTTGGGGCCACCTCTAGCCGAATCTGCAAGTTGTACTTACAAATCGGCTTTTAACCCATATTTGTGGTACTGATCTGATCTTCACCTCTTTCTTTTTTTAATACATAATCAAAATAAATACAAAAAAAAAAGTACAAGACTTAAATATTCCTGACCAACTTTCACCAACTCCAGCTGCTACACTGCTAGATATTTCCTCGCGAATTAACATGGTGCAGCTACATATTTTCATACTCTATTTTTGGCTCTCATTAAATTTCCCTTCCATCCCTCCTCATCATTGTCTCACATGTTCCCATCGCCGAGGGCTGAACACGCTTTGGCTTAACATCCATCTCATTAAAACAATTTAAGGTGAAATCACATGGCCAAATTTGAGGTCTGGGAAACAATTACCCTTTGGTTAATTAATTCATAGGAACACGGTTTAGAGGAGTGTGTCGGCCTTCCAGGCATGTTCCTCCACTTCGTCAGACGTGCTGTTAAAGGACGGAGAAGCTTTCACAAACGGGAACAAGACTCTGATGCAAGCAGCAATATCACAGACTCAATTAGGCAAACGCGGGGGAGAATTTAATTCTGGTGGGTCAAAAAAATAAAGGAAAATCACTCCTGCTGTTCAATAGTCATCAGTGGATTTTACTGTATCATTTTCTCCTCATTTGTCTCTGAAATAATTACGCTGGAAGTGAATCACCGCTCATTCTGCCCAGCTGGATGGCGGCAGCAGAAGTATGAGCCTGTGCTCCTCGGACGCAGAGGGGAAGAGGAAAGCAATAATAAATACTCCGGCGACAGATCTGAGATCTGAGACGATGGACTGTTATATTGCCAAGCATCTCTTAGGGAAAATCGTCCTTGATATTGAATTTCTTTTCTTTTCTCCCTCCAATTGTGTCTCGTTTGAAATCTCACGTTGCTCCGGTTTTGAAGAAAAACAACTGGTGACCTCGCCGTGACCCTGTTTTTTTTTTTTCTGAGCCAGCACACGGGCTGGATTTCCCCCGGGCTTCAGCCCCAATCTGAATTCAGCCAGCGTTCACTCTGCGGAGAGGGAAACTGCAGCGAGAGCACTCTCTCAAAGTGTTTTTTTTTTTTTTTTTTTTTTTTTTTTTTACCCCCACCTTGTCATCTCACAATGTAATAGTTCACCCACTCCCACTTATCCTGCGGGGGACAGTTTCTGCTCGTGTCCAACCCTAAAAAGATTGATTGTGGCATTTTGAATCAACGGTTTTAGTGAAGAGCTTCTTCTTCTTCTTCTTCTTCTTCTTCTTCTCCATCTGCATGTCCGTGTCTCATCTCAAGACAAGAAATATGGAAAACCTTAAATAGTATGTGAGTGTTTCTGTGCAGAAGTGTGCAAAAACTATTGGGCAGAGGCAAATATTAGAAAGAGGCAGCTTTTGCCTGTTCACGCTTCTGATACTTTAGGGTACTTGGGTCAGCCAGTGGGGCTGTTGGGCTAATCATAAGGACACTGGAGTGAGCTACAAAGGCCCTTGGGCCAAGCAAGGGGATTGCTAGAGCCACGTAGAGGGGCAGTTGGGCCACACATTGGGGCTCTTTGGCCAATCATGGGGGCTCTTGATTAAACTGTTGGGCCAACAGCAGGGGCTCGGCTGCTAGTGAGGCACTTGGACTGATGAGAGGGGCATTTGATTTCACCAGTGGGGCATTTGTCTAATCATATGGACACTTGGACAAACAGAGGGGCACTTAAGGATAGTGGGCATTTAAAAAAAAGATTTTATTTATTTATTTATTTTTTTAATCGCCAGGCGAGCATGAAAGGGGGAAGAGAGGGGAAAGGCATGCAGGAAACCTGCCGCAGGTCGGATTCGAACCAGAGTTGAGTAATAAATCTCTTTGTAATAGTGGGCATTTTTGACCACTCTATGCTTAACCCTCCTGTTGTCCTTGGATTTGACCCATTTTCCAAAGGTTTCTATATCAGACATATACAATTTTTTTTTTTTTTTTAAAGAACGTTGAAAAAAGTGTCAAACATTTCTTAAAAAGCTTCAAAAACGTCAAAAGGCGCAGAAAAAAAATCGACAAAATCATCGGGGAAAAAAAAACGTCGACCAAAATCTTGATACTATAAATAAAATTGAAATTGAATTGAAGAAAAAAAAAGTTTCAATTTAAAAATTTTGACCCAGAAAAACTAAAAAGTAGCACGGTCAACGGGAAGACAACACAAGGGTTAAATAACTTTCTGGAATTCGGCGCCCACTTGCTGTGAACATCAGTTTTTTTTTTTTTTACCCAACCTGTCTTTTATTTTAATTTCCAACCGGGGTCAAGTTCCAATCTAATTACCAAAACCCAAGTGACCGATCTCAGATGGGAGATGTAGCTATATCTTCGCCTGTTGGCGCGTCATCAGAAGAGCGCCACTGTACCAATTTAGTGTTCCCTTACTATCTCTGCCCTTTAGAAAGTCCTTGTCCTATAGAGTCAGCTCAGGAAGGGAGGGAGGACGCAGAGAAAGAGAGAGAGAGAGAGAAAACGATGGGGAAAAATAACAAGAGACGCAGAAGAAAGAGCAAGGCGAGACAGAGAGTGATGTGTCCCTGGCTCATTAGCAGCCAGTCTCTGGTCGAATCAAACACTCGCCGCCAACGGAGCGCACGGGCCCGGGCACCACCCGCCATTCATTACAACCCGCACCACCTGTCTTCTGCCTCCATTTCATGTTTCGGTCTTGAGAGTCCCATTTATCCACTCTTTCAAACGCGCTGTTTTGTCAACAGTACGCTGCATGTGTCTTCTTGAGTGCCATTTGACTTTCAAAAAAGAGATCCGGGAGGGATTGTGTAGCGCTTGATTGAGCAAATGAATGTAATAGGGTAGTTGATGTGGCTTTAATAACTTCAGACTATTAAAATGTCCTTGAGGTGTCGCATTGTCCTTGATGTTGGGATTCAGCCAAATGGTGACTTAATGATTCTGATAATAATGAAGTGAAGTACAGGCTCTGATCTGAGGCACTGCAGGGAATCAGCTGGCTGCCAGATCACACACACACACACACACACACACACACACACACACACACACACACACACACACACACACACACACACACACACACACACACACTCTGTTCTAGCCATTTTCGTAGTACAAAATCAAGAGACTACAGAGAGGAAAAGACGGATTGTGAAACTGTGTTTTTTAGGTTTTTAAATGCCTGTTTTCTTCCATATTCCTGAGGGATTCACAGTTTATAAAAACTGAACATAGTCAAACTTTTCAGCTACACAGGGTTTGAAGATGACATAGCATTAAGAGAGACTACAGTAGAGAGTAGTATGAGAGTCCGAAAATCTGCATTGGGAGGTTGGTTGGGGGGGGGGTGGATGGGAATCTTGATCGCTAGATGTCTCCGAGTACTGTCGATAGGAAAAAGAAACGACCGAAATCGGTCTTAGCAAACTGGAGTTGCTGCAGCTAATGGCCAGAGCTCTCAGTTAGCTAAAATGCCAGTTGTGGGGGCATATTTTAGAGTGCCTTTGTGCCTCTTAACAGACAAAAAATACAATTAAAATTTCTGTGCAACATGAACAGGGCCCTTACGTGACAACAAGATGTGTTTTCAACTCCGACATTGTGAAGAAACCGTTTAAATTCAAAGTTTGTACTGTCATCTACCTCTAGCGATCAACATTCAGGTAAAAATCGGCCGCATTTCTCCTTTTAAGTTACATTTTCAATGCAGGACTTTTACTTTTAACTAAGTATTTTTACAATGTGGTATTAATACTTCTACTTAAGTGAAGGATCTGAATACTTCTTCCTCCGCTGCCTTTGACCTTCTGGCGAAAGTGACGTTGGCAGTAACGCAATCTGAAACACAAGCGGTCAGGTGGAGACGCATGTTGGACCCAGATGTGAATGCCGATGTGTCTCGGCTGTTCACTTGTGTTCACATTGCAGAAACCCATTTTAAAAACCAGGTGTATACAGGTCGGATGTGCTAACTCCGTAGAGACAAACAGTGACAGGGATGGACCAGGTGATGGATTACTTGAAGAAAACCATTTAAAAAAGAAAATCTTTCCTTGCCCTTTTTCCACTGCGGTACACAATTAGAAGCCAGAAATGTTGAGTTAGATGCCAGGGGTCGTACTGACCAGCTGAGGTCCATTTGTGTTTGTCAAAACCGAAAAAGCAATCAGATTGGATCTCTCTTTTCAACTTGTGTTCTCTTTTCCTCCGTCCCTCCGTCCCTTTCATCCCTCGCTCCCAGCTTGTGTCTGCTGTCTCAGATAATCAGTCTCCATTTTGCACCCCATCAGCCGGCCTGTAATGATTATGTATAGCTAGTCATTACGATTGATCTTCTGTGGCCTGATTCCTTTTTTTAAAAGGACTCATTTTTCTTTTCAACGTGCTGTAGAAGTAAAGCTATCAAACAGAGCCCAGTTATGACATGATGGCATGCTTCCACTTCAGATTTGTTATTGTATTTCATGACTAGGAACATGGTGACTGTGTGGTCAGCTTAAACATTTGAGCCTGTGTATTTCTTCCTGCACAGTGCAAGATTTTATTCTGCAGATGTACAAAATTTGGATGAATTGGTTTTGCAACAAAACGTGTTGTTGTCGAGTCACTCTGTAGTCAACTGGGTGGTTCAAATGTAAATACTAATGAGGAATTATACAGTCTGCAGTGGAAATGTGTGTGTCCTCGAGTGTGTTTGAGTGCACACAGATGCAGCTGGTGTTTAGAGAAGTTAAGGACCCAGAAGAGCGCGACAATAACGGTGTCAGTCGTGTGGCTTTCCAACCCGTTCTCACTCCGATCTGGTAAAATACGTTTGGACAGTGGCTGTCAGCGTCTGATGTTACGAAAAAAGCGCCCTTCGGCATGTTTGTAGAACGTACCGGGGAGAGCAGCTGCTACACGGTGTTTGAAGGTGACGTAGCATTAAGACGGACTATAGTAGCGAGTTGTATGAAAGCCCGAAAATCTGCATAGGGAGGTTGGTTGGGGGGTGGATGGGTCAAACAACACAGGAGACCGGGGATCGTGTCCCGCGTGTCACGTTTCCTAAACCCAACCGTCCTGTTCTTCTTTACTTAAACCCAACTGTCCCGTTCTTCTTTACTTAAACCCAACTGTCCCGTTCTTCTTTACTTAAACCCAACTGTCCCGTTCTTCTTTACTTAAACCCAACTGTCCCGTTCTTCTTTACCTAAACCCAACTGTCCCGTTCTTCTTTACCTAAACCCAACCGTCCCGTTCTTCTTTACCTAAACCCAACCGTCCCGTTCTTCTTTACCTAAACCCAACTGTCCCGTTCTTCTTTACCTAAACCCAACCGTCCCGTTCTTCTTTTCCTAAACCCAACTGTCCCGTTCTTCTTTTCCTAAACCCAACTGTCCTTCTTCTTTTTTTCCTAAGCCCAACTGTCCTGTTCTTCTTTACCTAAACCCAACTGTCCCGTTCTTCTTTACCTAAACCCAACTGTCCTGTTCTTCTTTACCTAAACCCAACCGTCCCGTTCTTCTTTACCTAAACCCAACTGTCCTGTTCTTCTTTACCTAAACCCAACCGTCCCCGTTCTTCTTTTCCTAAACCCAACTGTCCTGTTCTTCTTTTCCTAAACCCAACTGTCCTGTTCTTCTTTTCCTAAACCCAACTGTCCTGTTCTTCTTTACCTAAACCACTGTCCTGTTCTTCTTTTCCTAAACCCAACTGTCCTGTTCTTCTTTACCTAAACCCAAACCCAACCCAACCGTCCCCTGTTCTTCTTTACCTAAACCCAACTGTCCTGTTCTTCTTTTCCTAAACCCAACTGTCCTGTTCTTCTTTACCTAAACCCAACCGTCCCGTTCTTCTTTACCTAAACCCAACTGTCCTGTTCTTCTTTACTTAAACCCAACCGTCCCGTTCTTCTTTTTACCTAAACCCAACTGTCCTGTTCTTCTTAACCTAAACCCAACCGTCCCGTTCTTCTTTACCTAAACCCAACTGTCCCGTTCTTCTTTACCTAAACCCAACTGTCCTGTTCTTCTTTACCTAAACCCAACTGTCCTGTTCTTCTTTTCCTAAACCCAACTGTCCTGTTCTTCTTTTCCTAAACCCAACTGTCCCGTTCTTCTTTTCCTAAACCCAACTGTCCCGTTCTTCTTAACCTAAACCCAACCGTCCCGTTCTTCTTTACCTAAACCCAACCGTCCCATTCTTCTTAACCTAAACCCAACCGTCCCGTTCTTCTTTACCTAAACCCAACTGTCCCGTTCTTCTTTACCTAAACCCAACTGTCCCGTTCTTCTTTTCCTAAACCCAACTGTCCTGTTCTTCTTTTCCTAAACCCAACTGTCCTGTTCTTCTTTTCCTAAACCCAACCGTCCCTGCTTCTTCTTTACCTAAACCCAACCGTCCCCGTTCTTCTTTTCCTAAACCCAACTGTCCTGTTCTTCTTTTCCTAAACCCAACTGTCCCGTTCTTCTTTTCCTAAACCCAACTGTCCTGTTCTTCTTTTCCTAAATCCAACTGTCCTGTTCTTCTTTTTTTCTAAACCCAACTGTCCCGTTCTTCTTTTCCTAAACCCAACTGTCCCGTTCTTCTTTTCCTAAACCCAACTGTCCCGTTCTTCTTTACCTAAACCCAACTGTCCCGTTCTTCTTTACCTAAACCCAACCGTCCCGTTCTTCTTTACCTAAACCCAACCGTCCCGTTCTTCTTTACCTAAACCCAACTGTCCCGTTCTTCTTTACTTAAACCCAACCGTCCCGTTCTTCTTTACCTAAACCCAACTGTCCCGTTCTTCTTTACCTAAACCCAACCGTCCCGTTCTTCTTTACCTAAACCCAACCGTCCCGTTCTTCTTTACCTAAACCCAACTGTCCCGTTCTTCTTTACTTAAACCCAACCGTCCCGTTCTTCTTTTCCTAAACCCAACCGTCCTGTTCTTGTACCGCGTGTCAAAAGTGACGCCAAAAGTCCCGAACAAGCGCGTTTAGATAAAGTGTGTTTAGATCTGACGTTAAAGGAGACTTTTAGCGTCAATAACAACGCCAAAGGCCCCTGATCAAAGGCCTGGACTACGAAGCAAAATTTGGTGTTACCGAGGTGACTTCTGGTTCAACCCAGGGCTTTGTGTATCACGACGGTGGATCACTTGTTACCGGGTTCAATTGCCGTGCTAACTTATGCTGGTCGGGAACAGGTTATGTTGGAGATTAGAGATCAACCGGTGTAAAAGCCCCACCTACTGACCAATCAATATTTGGTTGATAACGGCGACACAGTTCTTTAGAAGATCAGGTAGAGCTCGGTGGGCAGAGAGAGAGAGAGAGAGAGAGACATGCGCTCATAAAAGTTAAAACATTTAGAGATCGACAACCCCGTTAACATCCCCTGATGGGTATTTTTATGAAAGATATAGATTTTCAGCAGAGTGAATTACGTATAGTCTATTTGTCGGCTTCTTGAGCTCTGCATTGCCGATGCGCGCATCAGTTTGAATTATGTTTTTATATTTTTTATTTGCTCTCACAATGGCTTCCCACTGCCAGGGTTGCAACTGAAACAATGGGCTAAAGCAATGACAGTTTATGGAAAGCACCAGTGTAATTATGATCAGACCTTGGTCCTGACTGACGAGGAAGTGATATTGATAAGAGTTGTAATTTATGCATCTACAGCATCGGCTATTTTTTTTTGCCAGCTTTCCTTCCTGCGTTTTGCCTGTAAAACCGTGTCTGTGTTCTTCATATTTATGTAGAATTACAGTTGCCTCTTCTTATATAAAATATGTGGCTCTGGTAGATGTTTGCGATTGGTCGTGCTGTGCGAACCCCGCCTCTTTTATGTGAACGTGCGCGTCTCTGGATTGGGAAACCCTGAGTTGACTGAACTAGTTGTTAACCACTGTTGTGACACAGCTTATGGGGAAACGCGGTTGTTAGGTTAGGTTAAGCCGGTTAACTGAAATCAATCCCGGGCATGTTGATCTGGATTCGTAGTACAGGCCTCAAGCGTCCGTATTTTATGAGATGGGAGTGAGAATGTGTTGGGCTTTCAGTTAGGACAAATCTCCCTGCAGCACCTTGTACTCCCTCCACTGTAGCTTTCTGGGGGATTAGAGCTGCTTGTGTTAATGTGTTTGCTTTCAGGCTCCTATAACGCTGTCCCTGCAGAGATGCATAAAACACCTTTTGTCCATATAGCCATTCACTGTGCTTCTCTCTCTCTCTCTCTCTCTCTCTCTCTCTCTGCCTGCTTGCCTGCCTCTGTTGAGCCCAGAGTTGTATGGAAGGTAGCCAAGGTAATAAACCCAGATGTGAGCACTGCCCTTGTGTTAGCCACACTGAGTGATGGGCATATTCTCCACACACACACACACACACACACACCCACATGCTCTGTACATATATAAACCTACTCGCCCATGCGTTTGATAGCTGAGTAGTTTGAGACCACATGGGGTGTTTTTAAGATCCAGTTTTTGTTTTTTTTCATAATGAACTTTACCCCACTTTGGTTTGCCCAGGGTTCATACACAAGCCGTAATTCTCAAATGTATTTGTGTGAGCCGTGTTTTGGAGGCTTGTTTTTAGGCGCTTACCTAATTTCTCCCCACGTGTGCCGTAAACCTCTGAATCTGAGACTTAACGATGGATCTTGTGAGTATTAGACAACAATGCCGTGCCTGTTTTTCTTTGCTTAATTGGGTTGAGAATTTAGTTTGCCAGATGAAATGGTCATGCACTCCATTCAAATCCTGCATTTGGTTTCCATTTGTAGGCACTGGCGTGACGAATCCCAAGACTAAGTGGACAGACAATATTTGTGTCCAGCTTGCGGTTGTAGGGGTGCATCACTATCTATTTCGGGAGTCTGTCGTTGGCAGAAGCAACATTTTTTGTAGCTTTTAATTGATCCGGACCCATGCAAGCTGAGTGCAGACAACAGTGTGCTTTACTCCCCTCTGAGCCTCAGTTGTTGTGATCAGCTCTGATTATCCGTAAGCAGCTTAGCTCTAGCGGGTAGAAGTCACAATTTCACAATGGAAGTTGAAGAGGTTTTTCGGATTAGATGGGTGCAATGAAACAAGAACATCCAGGAATTTGGGGCTCTTCCAGATGATGACAAAGTTATTTGCTCAGGACGTACTGATGCAGACCTGCACCCTGAGGGCCCTATTTTAACCATCTAAGTGCACGACGTGAAGCGCAGCTGCGTTTAGGGCGTGTCCAAATCTACTTTTGCTAGTTTAACGGCCGAAAAGAGGGTCCGTTCACCAGGCGCATGGTTCTAAAGGGTTGTACTTAGTGTCTTCATTAATTCATAGGTGTGTTTTGGGCGTAACATGCAATAAACCAATCAGAGATCATCTCCCATTCCCTTTAAAAGCCAGGCGCGTTTGGACCTTGGCGCATTGCTATTATGATGGCGGATTTGCATTGTAATATTTTTTGCATGTGTGTGTGCTGCTGTGCGTCCCTGTGTGTGTAACAAGCTTAGTGTGTGTGCGCTGTGCACGAGCTTAGGATCATTTTACTAATGCTAAGTTAAAATAACAATGATATGCTGCGTTATTGACTTTAGACCAGGTTTTTGTTGGTCAATGGCGCAATCACTTCCCGCTGGCTCAAGATAGCAATACGCCCAGAATGCACCTGAACACACCCACCCTATAAGATGAGCACGCCCATGGGTGCACTTGCTATTTATACGACGCGGGCGCTGAACGGGAAATTGACAACTACGTCGGTCTTAAAGTAGCAAAGACATTTGCGTCGGGCTTTGTGCTGCGCTGCGCCGGGTTCAACATAGGGCACCTAAAGGTAATTTGTCTTGGACACCTACAGCATATGCTGTTTAGGAGATACAACGCAACAGAACCTACTAGCTGTTTACAGAGATTTTATGAACAAATCAAACAAAGTTAAGTTGAGGCCAAAAATAGGATTTTGAAAAGTAAAAATCCCTTAATCCACAATGGGAAGTGTTTTCCTTGCTTTAAATGTTTGAATTTTGTCAAACATGTGAATATTTGCATTTTACAGCGTACAACATTTAAGAAATACAAAATCAGATTTTATTTGGATATAGTATGCTAATATTTAGTGAGAAATGAGAAAATACTCAAATGAAAATAACATTAACAAAAACCCTATGACTAACCCATGCCTAAGCACCCTGATAATCTGTTATTTTCTGTAAACTAATATCCTATGGATTCACCCTCTCTTTAATGTGTTTTTGTAAAGTTCAGTTATCTGATTCCCTCTGGCTGAGATCAAGTTGCCGTAGCGGTAGCTGTTTATTAATGGATTGGATGGAGTGTGTGTTGGGTGCCCACCAAGAATCAAAGGACACTTTGGAAAGTATACGCCGGTGCATTTATCTGCCTCGCTGCTCCTAATGCCCTGTCCTGCGGCAGTCAAACACTTCGACAGTGTTATAACTGCCACTGCATTTTCATAAGCAGATGGGTGGAGGACGGGGGGGGCGGCTGTAAAGTGGGATGGTGTTGTGTTAAAGTGCTCATATTATCCTCATTTTCAGGTTCATAATTGTATTTAGAGGTTGTACCAGAATAGGTTTACATGGTTTAATTTTCAACAAACACCATATTTGTGTTGTACTGCACATTGCTGCAGCTCCTCTTTTCACCCTGTGTGTTGAGCTCTCTGTTTTAGCTACAGAGTGAGACATCTCACTTCTGTTCCATCTTTGTTGGGAGTCGCACATGCTCAGTACCTAGGTAAGGACTACTAGCCAGTCAGAAGCAGAGTATGAGGGCCTGCCATACTAGCAGCTAGGCAAGCATTATAACGTGTCTTGTCTCTGAAGTAAAGGCTGGACTACAATAGAGCTGTTTGGAGCAGTTTGTGAACGGTGTTTTCTGTTGGAGATGGTAAGTCCCTTTGGGGGGGGACTTTGGGCTTTTTCACTTTGTCAAACAATTACATGCATAAAAAAAGATATATAACACAATAAAAGAAAGGGAAAAAGCCAAAAAGCATAATATGAGCACTTTAAACTTGAAAAGAATTTGTGTTTCTTTGTTGTGTGTGCACGGGTCAAAAAACGTTTCCTACCTAGTTTCCGCCATTTTGAAAAACTATAATGGCTGAAAGGGACATAAAGCACTAGCCTAGCTGTTTAGCTAATCCACAACGCATTTTCGTTCAGAGTCAGCGTCAGGTGACTGAAACCAGCTGAAACTGAGAAGGAGATCAGTGAGAGCCGCTCGTCACTGCCATGGCAAATGTAAAGCCTGCACTGCACTTTAGTTCATAACGGAGGTTCAGATTCATGCCGAGCCACAGGAGAAGGAATCCTCGTCGCTAAAAAAAAGCGAAAATTGGAAGTCATGTTGTCATAGCTTCTTAGTACATAACGGCTACCGTAGTTGCAACACGCATTTGAAAAAGCGAGGCGCTAGAGAGCACTATTCGTTTGAAAGTGAAATCAAATTCCACCGCTAGATGGGAGAAATTCCTACACAGAGTACCCTTAAGTTAATATACACCTATTTCCATCCCACATCCTATTCCAACTTTCCTAAATCCATTCTACTTCAACCGAGTCTCGTCTGCATGACCGCAGCACTTCCGTTAAGCCCGTTAATCCTGTTGAGACGGTCCGCTCTCGCCATGTGTCCCCTCGGACTGTCCACAGGTCGGCCAGCACCCGCACGCCTCACGTTCGGCGTTCCTTCGGCGTCAGCGCTGCTTCTAACGTACATTATCTGATGTCAGCACACATTATGCAGGCGGCAGATGAGTGTCGTTAATGCATATTAATGGGCTCATTTAGGAGAAATTGGCTCTCAGCGCTCCGTGCAGCTGTATAATCTTTTACTGTGGGCATTTTCACAACTGCACCGAGGCCCTGTTTGCTAATTACTATATTTATTCTGGATGTAGTGGTTGAAATATACATCAATATGACGTCCTGATGTTGGTAAATATGCAATAATTAACTGCAGAAGATGTTTTATAAGATGTCTTTATGTATAATTAACCTGTATTCTCTTGAATCAAGTGTTGTGTTTTTATATGTTATTAATACAATTATCAGCTTTGACGATAGTTTTAGATTACCTTTATTTACTATTGCTGTCATCTTTGATGGTAAAGTTGCTTGTTCAAATATGAAATATCTTACCTCAGTACTAGAGCATGGATTTTTAAGGGAGATACCAATATTTGAGAATTTATGATGATGACTTGACCAGTATTTAAGGGACATAAAAGTGTAACTTCAACAAACATGTTTTAAAGTTTTTGTTGTGAAAGAATCTTGACAAAGTTGTGTCCTGTGTATTTTACAGCGTCGGTTCTCTCTGGAGGACAACATTTAAATGACTTCAAACATATTTTTTGGTTACTTATCAGCTGACGTATACATCGATGTATTGGTCCAACTCTACTATGTTACATATCTTTGTCACAGCTTTTTAACAACCAAGTTTGAAGTTCTTTGTTTGAAATGTTTTGTGTAAAAAGATTTTTAAAAAGTCCATTTTAGGGCTGAGCGATTTTGGGGAAAAAATTTGATTGCGATTTTTCTGCCAGATATTGCGATTACGATTCAATTTGCGATTTAGCAAATGTTCAATCATAGAAATGGATAGATATAGGAAGGCCACTGGACTGTTTGCCGTCATTTGATTGGTACACAACAAAATGGTGATTTGTTGTTAGTTGTCACAGTAACAATACCAAGGGGGTAAGCGAGCATCCGGAAAGTGTACCTCCTATGGGGAGATTCTGAGGCTAACAAGCCATCACCTTCCGCTAGCATCCCATTGACTCCCATTCATTTTGGCAACACTTTGACAGTGAATAACTTTACATCTGAAGCGTTTAAAGACTCTATTTGTCCGTTGTTTATTTCTAAAGAAACACAACAATGTATAAAAGGCTCCATTACCTTGTATCTTACGTTATGGCTCCGTAGCAGACGTTTTTATAAAAATAGGCTAACTAATTGTGTCAAAACCACGAGACTTACTGTCGCACAGTAGAGGAATTACCGTATAGTACAGGAAAAGCTCGCAGGAAATCGGGGGGACGTGGAGGCATACAGTCAAGGGAGAAACCCGTAGAGAGTCCATGAAAGCATCGGAACAAAATATTTCAGCAACGTTTTGCTACTGCTCCTACGCTTATGGACAGCTCCTACTCACGCTCTCCGTCTCTGCAAGATTAGCGATGATTGAGATTTCTCTCGGCACAGCTACCAGAAGACTTCCAGCTTTCAGACAGGTTGCTCACGTCACATCTCATTCGTCAAGCTCAGTTTGAGGCTGAGCGGTACGCTCAGCCATCACCGGAAAAGTTGCTTCTAATTGACTTAACTGGTCACGTCGAAGTCAATGGCGTTGCTGTGTCCATTTTGTTTACTGTCTATGGACAATAGGCGTCAATGGGGCCGTAAACTGTGTATACGGACTGCAAACAAGCGGAGGGTCTGACTAACTGCCTGTCTATGTGTCGTTCTGTGTGAAAACCTGTCCTGTGTCTCATTTTTCTTGGGGTAGTTTGATCTGTCTCTGTCTCTCCAGGTCTCTATCCCTCTGTTCTTTGCTCAAACTAGATCTTTTTGTTCCTTTTTTTTTTACAATGCATTGCATATTCAGAGGAGGCAGCATGTAGGTATCTTAAAACGACACGCACCTCCCTGGCTGCATGAATCATCCTTAACTTTCTTATCTTTTTTGTTTCATCTTTTTACTTTTTTTTTTTTTAGCTTTAAACTTTTTTTGGGGTTTTGCTTTTTGGTGTTTTGTCCCCTGTTATGCTTTAGTACAACACATACAGTATGTCTTGATGTAAATATATACTTGATTCATAAAGATGTTATGCTGTTCCTGTGTGTTTATTAGCAGCAGGGTTGGGCATCGTTCTGATTTCGGATTCCGATTCTTCCCTTAGATTCCGGTTCTTATTGATTCTCGATTGCAATTCTTTGAGGGTCAAACGGGTCACATGCCGGTTTCACAGATGAGAAGAAGATTTTAATAAAGTCACACTTCAGAGCGCCGCTTACTGCGCTCCGCAGCTCCAACACGACAAACGCCTGGAAGAACTTTGGCCGCCACGGAAACCAAAAGTTGCACGTGTTAAATTTTGGGACCGCTGACGAGATTCGAAACTATTCCAATAAAGAAACTATTCCAATGCAAATCCTAATTTTTGATACAATTGTAAGTAGGGATACATCAAATCCAGATTTTTGGGGTTCGGCTTATACCGAATTCACTGGTTAAGATTCTGCTGAATCCAAAACCGAATCCAGAATCCTACTCCCATCCTCCGTCCATTAACACAGTAAACCCATTAATGAAGTAAACCGCGTTGCACAACTCGTATTCTTTTGGATGTTTCGTACCAAATGTTGTAACAGTGGCCATGTTGTGTATAGTTTAGGGTCCTCGCCACCACCAGACAAATCAGCATTGCAAATTGAACATGCTGGACTTGAATGTCCTTCTTTTGACTGAAAGTACTGCCAAACAACAACTTTTTCTGCTCGCCATTTCCATTTTCACTTTGTCACAGCCTACTGCATTGAACGCTCCACCTACGCTCCACCTTCCCGTGATCAACGTTGACCAGCGTAGTGCGCCTAGTGCAAGCGTAGGGTTCGTCAGAAACCGAACCCCGTCAAAATGCCCAATATTCAGCCAAATCCCGGATTCTAAATTGGAACCGGTTCTCGATGCCCAATCCTAATTAGCAGTGGTGTTGTAAGCATTTGGTAACATGGAGAACCCTCGGCTTCACTATTTAAAATATTGATTAGCTCTTGTGATTTTTCATTTTTCTGTCTGTGCTGCATTTTTCTTTTTTAATCTTGTCACCTTTTTAAATGAGTTTGGTCCGCTTCGTCAGTATCACGACAGATGTTTCATCTTGTCCATTGCCTTGCCCCCCCCCCCCCCGACACCCTACCCCTGTCTCTCATCTGTTCTGTGTGGCTGCATGGTCTTTTGTTGCACGATGTATGTAGCTCTCACAGACATTGGAAAGATTTGATATCACTTTCTCTCTTTTCTCTCTCTCCCCTCCCTTTTTGTTGTCATCATCTTTCTTTCTTTTCTTTGTCTTCTCTCTGCAGGGGAGGTGCTCTTTCAGATGGCTGAAGTGCACAGACAGATCCAGATCCAGCTTGAAGAGATGGTGAGCATGTGGTGACGGCGGTGGTGTTGCTAAAATCAGCACTTCTTAAGCCGCCGGTTGGACATCAAACAGCTTGCGGGCTTTTCGCTTTGAGAGTTTTCACATTACAACATATCTTTTAATATTTAATACTCGGCAAGACGCACTCTTACATTCACACATAGACGCATGCTCTCACTAGGGATCGACCGATACTGAAAAACATTCAACTCTTCAAACTCCAACACAAAGCTGTGTTTAAATAAGCAATTATTTAATAAATGAGAAACTTTCAACATAATAGCCAGTAACAGAGTCAGATAGTGTTGTGGGCGGGACATTAAAGACCGTTCTCTGAGATCTGTTTTCATGCTAATCGAATGTGACCAGTTTTAGCGCAAACCGCTAATTAGCTTATAGCGCTAGTTAGCGGAGGGTAAAGTAAAAAGAAATCTCTATTTCTACACCACTAACAAGGCTCAAAATAGCACCACACTTCCATGGTAGCATAATGAGGGTCCCTACATGTAAACCGAAGCATTGAGAACTTTGTAAGTGTACAGACAGTTTATCAAAAAGATAGATTATAAAGACAGTACCGTTCTTGTATATAGACGGGCGCCATCTTGGGAAAACAGTCACGACCGGTCGAACGCCGAACGCTTTATTTTCATGACTATTTACATTGTAGATTCTCACTGAAGGCATCAAAATTATGAATGAACACATATGGAATTATGTACTTAACAAAAAAGTATGAATAACTGTCTTATATTTTAGATTCTTCAAAGTAGCCACCCTTTGCTTTTTTTGATAACTCTGCAAACCCTTGGTGTTCTCTCAATGAGCTTCATGAGGTAGTCACCTGAAATGGTTTTACCTTCACAGGTGTGCTTTGTCAGGGTTAATTAGTGGAATTATTTCCCTTATTAATAAAAAAAAAAGCAAGGGTGGCTACTTTGAAGAATCTAAAATATAAGACATGTTTTCAGTTATTTCACACTTTTTTGTTAAGTACATAATTCCATATGTGTTCATTCATAGTTTTGATGCCTTCAGTGAGAATCTACAATGTAAATAGTCATGAAAATAAAAAAGAAACGCATTGAATGAGAAGGTGTGTCCAAACTTTTGGCCTGTACTGTATGTTACTGGTTACTGGTTGCACGGCGTTCGTCGTTTGTCGTTATAAGCTAATTAGCGGTTTGCGCTAAAACTGGTCACATTCGATTAGCATGAAAACATATCCCAGAGAACGGTCGACTCTGTACACATGTTAGTAACCACTAGGTTCATTTTGCGCCAGAATTGTCCTTTAAGTCAGACTCAGTGGTGAGTGAAACTGAAGCAGAGGGACAGACACAGAGCTGTAGCCGAGCCAAAGTAGAACACTTTTTAAATTTATTAAATTTAACGGTTATCAGGCAAATAAAACGCTGATACAGATCATCTGAAAACTGCCATAAAATGGCTCCAATAATCTATAGCTCTTGTTGTACTTGAGTAGCTTTTAATATATTTTCTGAAGGCAGCAGCTTCACTTAATTATGGTTTGTTTACTGATATTCTAATATGTAAATTGCAGCAATCGGTTCCCCAAAAAGATTTTTATTTGAATCTTCCAAAGAGTAAAGTGGCCAAAGGTGGAAACATTAGGGAATGTTCAGTCAACCGAGAGAAGAAGTGAGGAGCCTTCTCTCTTTAATTGTAATGCAAAGTATGTTTTAAAGAGTGTTTTTATACATTTTACCATCTCATCCTTTTGCGTTTATGGATGTCAAGGGTCAAAGGCAATTAATATTTACAGCAGTATCATTTTCAAATTGGGCTCGGGGCAGATGCTTATCTCTTATCCAGAGACAGATTTAAGAGTGGATGCCATAGTGACGTTGATCAGAAATATTCTAACTTTTGTAACACAGTTCAAACCTCTCCCTTCACTGAGAGCCATGAAACCAGTTTGTCTCCATACAGTATCTAAGTAATCAACTCAAGGCTGTGGAGTTCCTGCTTTCACAGCAAGTATCCTGCTGATAGTAGTTAAAGAAAATACGTCTCCCAACATGGATGATAAGAGACAGACAAAGATGGTGAGAGGTCAATAAATGCGACAAGAAATGAGTTTTTGCTGTTATATTTCAAAAGAAAGGGTGTTCTATGGGTCTAAAAAAAATATGTTGTCATATGTAGTGTGTTTCTTTGGCAAAATACTGTAGACCTAACTTACACATACAGAGGCACACATACTATACATGCAGAGAGACATACAAATTGACATTGGCATGCATTTAAATGCCAGACATCCTCCCATAATCCTTTGGGTGGGACATTTCCGATAGCAAAACAAATACATCCCTTCAAGTCATTCTTGCACCACAGCACAGCAACGTCACATTCCTTTTTGAAAACAATCTGTTGTGGTTGTGTGCACATACTGTAACTGCTTGAGGTTTAGTTAATTTAGTGTTTGTCGCGTTGTTTTTGAGGTTTTTGTGTTCCTGTGTGTCTTACAGCTGAAGTCTTTCCACAACGAGCTGCTCACAGAGCTGGAGAAGAAGGTCGAGTTGGATGCACGCTACCTGAACGTGAGATTCCCTTTTTTGATGAAGTTATATTCCATTTTTATTTCCATTTCAACTTTGTTTATAGTATCAAATCATAACCAGAGTTATCTCGAGACACTTTACACATAGAGTAGGTCTAGACCACACTCTATAATTTTCAAAGCCCCAACAATTCCAGTAATTCCCTCAAGAGCAAGCATTAGAGGTGGCTGTAGCGACAGTGGCGAGGAAAAACTCCCTTTTAGGAAGAAACCTCGGCAGACCCAGACTCTTGGTAGGCGGTGTCTGACGAGGCCGGTTGGGGGTATGATGAACAGTGGCAAAAATAGTCATAATAAAGATAATGGAACAGTGACTAGAAATAGTACTTGTAGTAGTTCATGTCATAGTAGGGCACAGGGTGTAGCGTGGCACAGCAGAGCATGGGTTGACACAGCCGGACACTGCAGGAAATCGCAGGGTGTAGCAGGGTGTAGCAGGTCCACAGCGACAGCTGCACCCAAGACCCAGGTCTTGGTGCCACCCTAATCCAATGCAATATTCTGGGCGAAGAAGAAACATAAGGACTCCGGGGAGTAAAGTCCCCAGAGCTAGGTTAGTAACAAGCATTTCTGGGACAAGGATGCACACAAAAGGAAACAAATGAAAAGAGAGATCAGAGAGCAGCTCATTGTGTCATAGGAAGGAAGGAACTTCCCTGGCAGTCTAGAATTATAATAGCATAACTAAGAGAGGCAGGTTAAAGAGAGGTGAAAGAAGACCTACAAACTTTAGAGAAGGCACCAAAAATGTCCAAAAAGTGCCCAAAACATTGAAAAAGTCACACAAACGTTGGGGAAAAGCCATAAAAATGTTGAAAAAAACTTTGAAAAAAGCCAACTTAAACAACAAAAGGTTTGGTGGACGGGAAGACAGCACAAGGGTTAACTCTGCTCCATGTGAGTTAGGCTCTCTCCGAGGAGTGAAGTTACGGGTAATACAGTATGAGCCATGTTCTCGTAAAATCATTCAACTCTCTCCCTAATTTCCCGTCTGCTTTCATCCGAACCACTGCAGCAAGTTACATAAATCACTCCCCACTCTGCTCTGGGAATCATGACTCATTCTGTGAAAATGAGGAGTTTTGCGAGAAAATAAAAAAAATAGACAAATCAATTTATGGTGATCAGAAGTTTGGAATCGGCCCCAGAAACATTTCGTCATTTGAGACAGGGGATGTACCTGCACGATGAATGTCATTCTGATTATTACTGTCAAAACTTCTGTTGTATAACATGCAAATCAGCTACAGAGCCACTCAATGACCTCATGTCTTACATTACAAGCTGTCTGTCAGAGACTGTACATTGTACATACACAAACGGCACGCGTACACTCCAGCCGCTGTGATCACACACTGAAAAACCGGGAATAGAAAATGGATCTCAATTTAACAAACCTTCAATAACTGATGTGTTTTTGGTTTGGAGCCAGCGGAAAACAAATGTGAAGTGTGCTACATTTTGGTGGGCATTTGAAAACAGATTAAAAATGAGGATGAGAGAAAAAAACGTCATCATAATCACAAAGTACCATCCTCCTTCAGTTCTCCAGTCCCCATCCTGCACCAATCCAGGGTATAAAACAGAAGGTGACCGCTTGTCAGGGCAGCTTGCAATGAATGCACGTCATTGTCAAAAATCATCTGTGGACGCTGACACATGCGAGCACTGCCCTGCTGACTTTGTGCTGCCCCCCTCAGGCTGCACTGAAGAAGTACCAGACGGAGCACAAGAGCAAAGGGGAGAGTTTGGAGAAGTGCCAGGCAGAGCTGAAAAAACTGCGCAGGAAGAGCCAGGGCAGCAAGCACCCGTCCAAGTACGGAGACAAGGAGATGCAGGTCAGTCAGTGTGTGTGTGTGTGTGTGTCTGTGTGTGTGTCTGTGTGTGTGTGTCTGTGTTCATGAAAGTGAATATGTCCTTAGATGTCTGTAGGAGGCTGAAGTGTGATGTTTTGAATAATGCAGACTACAGTTCCTGGTGCTTCTATGGCTCACTGAAGAATATAACACAAGTCTTAGCTCTGTGGCTCATAGACCATCCTCATGGCCAGCTGGAAGACCTCTGTATAAAAAAACACATGAACACTTTGAGGCCTTAAAAGTGAATTCAATGCTGAAGCTTCTTAAAGCTGCATTCTATCCAATTTCCAGCAGGGGGTGACTCTACCGACTCCAAAAAGAAGTCTGTTTCTATAGAAGTCTATGAGAAAATGAGCCTACTTCTCATTTGATTTATTACCTAAGTAAACATTTTTTTTAGCTTATGGACTCAGTCACTAGTTTTCTTCAATACAGTATAATGTTCATTTTGTAAATTATGGTCACATTAATTTTAAAATGGATGACAAAGCAGGGGATGCTTTAGGCTGTTACTACACACAACCTGTAAATCAGGACAGAGGCTTAGCGATGCTAACCGTGCCGCTGTGGACATTAAAATAGACTTGAACTTGTTTTTTGGCTGTTGTCCATGTTTTCGTCTCCAACTTTGACCCCCTCACTGTGTGTTTTCACTTCAGCAAATTTAATTGGAACATTTGGTCGACTGAAAATGTCTTGTTCAGCGTCTTGCCAACCAGGCTAGCTAGCTACCGCTAACGTTAGCTGGTAACTTAAGGGAAAGTCCGCCGTTTTTCAAACAAGCTCTGTGTACTGCTGTACATACAGATAAATGGCACCACTGCCCGGAGGTCTACGTTTACCTGCCAGTAAATCTGCACTGGATGACTCGCATTGTTGAAAATCGGCAACTTTCCCTCTTTTAGCGCTTAGCTTAGCGCCATTAAAACCATACACAACACTGGCCTGGCCGCGTCATCCTTCCCAGCTCCTCCCTTTTGTCCAAATATGGTCACTACTGGCTCAAAAATACCAAGATGGCTACGGCCAAATGCAAACTCCTGGCTTCAAAACGGCAATCCGCACACCAATGCTACGGCCATTATTTTTTACAGGTTTCTAATCATTCACTTTATTTTTTATTTTCGGCAAAGTCAGAACACAGACTTTTAGTGAACTCTAGGCCTGTAACAATTATTACAAAATTGTTTTTACATAATCACAGTTTCTTTGTTTAACCGCATTTTGTTAGTTTTTTATTGTGTCAAATTGTACTATACATTTTTTTTTATTGAATTGGAATTCATTCAAAACTTTTTATGTTTCTAAAAGTAATAAATAAATGTTTTTTTTTTTATTTGACTGAAAGAGATCATTAATATCATTAATCGCAATTATTTCTGAGCCAATTAATTGTACAGCAAAATTTAGACCATCGATGCTACGGCCATTATTTTTACAGTCTATTCTCATTGTTCACTTATTTCTTATTTCAGCAAAGTCAGAACAGATGCTTTTAGTGAACACACGCTGATTTTTCGGTGTGGCACATACTCCGCTCCTCTCCCTCCTCCTGAGGGGATTTGAGCTTCAGTGCGCCTGGTAATCCGTGACGTGCTGATGAGATGGGACGTGCTGAGCTGAATGGGGACAGGCAGCGTGGGTGCCCGTCTGCAAGGCTCTTCACAGCGGAGTTTACCACTCAAACTCACTGTGGGCTGAACAGCAAAAACAATCCCACAGATTTAGTTTAAGAAGTTGAGAAAAAAAAAAAAAAAAAAAAAAAAAACAGCTGACGTTTTTCATTCCGTGGCTCTCATCAAGGTCAACACTTGCCAGTGTTGGGCAAGTTACTTCCAAAATGTAATACATTATAGATTACTAGTTACTGTCATTTGAGAGTAATTAGTTATATTACAATATTACTGTCTCTGAATTGTAATGCGTTACACTACTTTTGCATTACTTTTGAGTTACTTTCACCAAAATAAAAGCAGAAGTTTGACTTGGCAGCTAGCTTGTGAATTTCACCACTGGATCAATAAAGTCTCATCTTTATCCACTTTAATACATCACAGATTATTCATAATATTTTGTATAATTAATATGAATATGCAAAGTAACTAAAGCTATAAAAAATAGATAAGTAAAACGTACCGAGGCAAGTAGGAGAAAATGAAAATACTCAATTAAAAGTACCATACAGTTGTATTGAAGTACGGCATTGTTGTAAAATGTTTGTTTAAAGCACTTGAATAAGACTTCATGTTGTTTAGTTTAAAACAGTCTAAAGGAAATTGTCAATTATAGTGTGATTAAAACTCACTAGTTACATTATTTACAGTAATTGACATACAGCTGATATGTGAAAAGGTCCACAACCTTATTTGTTTAACAGTAATTTAGTTTTACTGCGAACTGTCACAGGAAGTGCTTTTATTTTGAAGTAGGCTACACAGAAGTTGTCGGTTGTGTACCTTGTGTACTCTTGCTAGCTTACTGAGATGTAACTGTTATGCATGTTGTTGATGCAACAAATACTGTCTATGGATGCAACATGTCCGTCATGCTAAGTTGCTCACTTTCTTGTTTGTAAAACTGCAACTGTAATAATTATTACCGTTCATGACAGAAACATATTGAACAGTAAATGGTCACAGTAAAAGACGAGCGTTTTTGGTCGCCAAGCCATTCCACTACAGAGTTACTCTCCACGGCTGATAAACTGCAATGATTTACGTGTAAGCAAGCCTAAACATTAATTCCCGACATGTTTAAATCTGTCAGCGGCTCGGACACACTGCTGTCCGAGCTGACGTACCGTCACCTGTTGGGACACAGATGTTATGAAATAATACTCTCGGCTTTTTTTTCCTGTGAACAAATGCTTCGCGGTGTTAGGAAATTCTTAAAAAAATGTTGCGTTAAAATGCGTTGTAACTCGCGTTACTGAGATTGTAACGGTTAATAATATTACCGAAATGTAATTAGTAATGCGTTATATTACTGCGTTACAGCAAAAAGGAATACATTACTGTAATTGCGTTACTTTTGTAACACGTTACTCCCAACACTGACACTTGCAAAGTACATTTAAATATGATAATTATAAAAAAAATTTAAACTGCTAATCCCAATTAAATGTATGTGGTATGCACAAATAAATCATGTGATTATGAGGCAAACGTGTATTATAAAAATATATTAAGGCTGTCAAAATGAACGCGATCATAACAAGTCAAAGCAAATTCCTTTTCATGGCACTATTGTTTTGATTAATGCATGCACGTTCTGTGATTGGGGCAAAAAACAAAGCTCCTTGAGCAGAAATGGATAGAGAAAATGCTCTTTTGAATGGCAAGTTCACTCTTAAAGCCCTTCCAGATGGTTCTCTTATGACAAGAGCAAAGTAATTTGCATGTACTGTCGACGTGAACGGAGTAACGTGGTAGAAATTCTAATACCTAGGTGAGATCTGAAATAAGGCTTCAGTCAATAAAGTCTTTTAAGTATTTATTCTTTGCGCAAAGAAGGTTCAGTTCTTTAGGAGGGTATGAGAGAAAGAACAAAGTAGGGATGAAATGAACAGCCCTTTTGACTATCCGTCCATCTGACCTCCAAATTTTGGGACCGAAAGGGGAGGTAGAGAAAAAGCCAGTCTCTGCACAAAAAAGTTAGACTATCAGAGTCCATACATCAAAACAGAGGTGCAGAGTTGTGTTATGGGTGATATGTTAAAAGACAAATATGTGATTTCACCGGAGTACGCCAAGTCTCAAATACCACTTGAGCCTTAAAAACTTAAAAAAATATCTCTTCTTTTAAAGTACATTCAGAACAGATAAATAAATCGATTTGATACCAAATAACGTGAGAATATATATTTAAAACGCAGTGTTCAATCTTGACCACGTTTAGTTGGTAACTTTTTGTGCTTCCAAAACGTTCACTATTTAAGTCGATTTCATTAGCGGCTGCACTTTAGTCTTTATTACATAACATTTGTTTATGATCTCTAAGGCAGCCGAATGGGTCGAGCTGAGTGAGACGTATTCCTCTCAGGTTCAGGTAACTGCTTGAGCGGAGGTGTGTGGAGACAGCGGCAGACTCTCTGTGCCCCGGTCTGTAGGTGTTCTGGTGACACACGGAGCCCTCTTACACAACCCGCGCAGGAGACGCTGCCGCGATGTGATGTCTGTCCAATCAGCTGCTGCTCAGACGCTGAGCGAGAGAGGCGAGGGAGACAAAGGAGAGAATGATGAGGAGTTATGAGTGCGTGGTGTGACAGTAATGGGCTTTAATCTGGATGGTAATGACAAAAAAACCAAATTGATTTTAGTCCAATTTTGAGCCTGAAACGTTTCAGCATGTCAACAGCTGAAAGGTCTGCTGACTCACGCAAGTTCTTCTCGCCTTCAGCGGGTTCCTGCGTGGGGCGGCAGGACAAATACCTCGGTTATCTGCGATAGGCTCAATCTGTGGCTGATTACATTTCCGCCTTGTCAGCACTTCAGGTGTCGAAAGTGAATAATTGAGCTTACAATGGAAAGGGGAATATGAGGCTTTGACCGCTGGTGTCGTACTCTGCAGAAATGCACTCACCTGCTGCTCCTCTGTGGCCCTTCAACAGACATAAGATAGGAATACAGTAGGGGATAGAAAGAAAGGCTTTTCTATTCAATTTAGGACCTTTATTTGGCCCCAGGGTGCAATTTGCAGAAGCACGTAGAGTAGTACAGTAACACAATATAGAAATGTATCTTTTTTAAACATGTAAAATAAATGCAAGGATGAGCTGTATTGTTTACAGGCTGATTGACAAGGTAAAGACATTAGGAAAGAATAAGAGTGATATCTTTCAAATTCTAATGAATTTATGAGTCTTGAGCTGATCAGATGCCAGCTGAATGGTTAGGGGCTAATCTCTTAATATTATATTGTCAGAATTGGATAGAAGTAAAATGACAGTCCTAATAAAAACTAATGTTAACAAAATAAAAAAAAGCCTCATAGGATAGAGTCAAAATCTGAATCTGGATCATTTTGAAACGACGTATAGGCAAGTCCTCAAACAAGCAAAAAGAAACGGACAAAATGTAGAAATAAACACTTTAGTAAAAACTCTATACACACAGTAACAGCCATATCATATAGTGGCTTCCATCATGGGAGTGCAGAGAAAACATGGTGTCAGAGGTTGAAGGTCCAGTGTGTAACGTGTTTAGTTGTTCATTGGCAAAAATCTGTGTTGCCCGTTCACCAACTTGTCCTTTTTCATGAATATTTACCTCCACCATCAATTGCAAGAATTCCTACTGGCTTGAAATTTTACATTTGCGTTCTCATGAACTGGGGTAAACGCTTAGCCGGTGAGGGACATACAGGACATACTGCTCCACCTTTCACGTTTTCACTGTCACATGATAAACTCACAGCTGCTGCTAATGCTGCTAACGGGTATCGTAGCTTCCCGGCCCCGGTGGCAAGTTTGAAGAAGGAAACATGGAGGATCACACGTATTCAAAATCTAAATTTCAGGAACAGGAGTCTTCTTCTTCTTCTTTGCCCAGAAAAAGAAAAAGGAGATTGAAAAGAGCAAGAGACCGGCTTTTTGAGGCGTGAAGGCTACCGTAGCTGTAATACGTACTTTGAACTGCGTGGCAAGAGAGACTTGATTGCGATATATGATCTCAAACATAGGTGGGAGAAATTCCCACACATCGGACCTTTTAAGGGCTGTTCCAGTCGCCCCACACTGCTCCGCCGGAGCAGCAGGGGAGTGGATTATTGTGTAATTGTTGGTGTTGCCTTAATGGATGGCTGGTGGAGCGTAAAGGGGCGGCTGGTGCCGGTCGGTACAAAAATCAATACGTGGAGCGATGAGGAACAGCAGCACAGGAACTTTCAAAGTCCTGCAGTTACTCCGGGCTTTAACGGCTTATCGGGTGGGAAAGACCCAGGATGAGCTGAGATACCAGGCTCTCGTTTGATCAATCAAATTCAATCACATTTGATTTAAAGTGTCAAATCACCATTAGATCAGTGCACTTTACAATAAAAGGAACACAGAAATAACAGACTGGGTCATTACAATTGAACAGCATAAAATCAGTAATAATAAACATAAGAGAGAGGGTGAAAAAAATGTAGTTTGTGCATGAAGGCGTGTTATGGTTAGCTGTAGTATAATGAGTAGACGGGGGGGGGGTTTCAATCTAGATTTAAAAATGTCAACTGAGAGGCCAGTCCACAGAGGAGGGGCCCGGTAGGAGAATGCTCCATAACCAGCTGATTTTTAGTTTACTAGGGAAAAGACCTGGGGTCTCATTTATAAATGTGCGTACGCCACTTCCCACGCAAAGGTTGTGATTTCTAAAAAACAAACTTGACGGGAGAATGTGCGGTCCTCCACGCAGACTCTGACCCATGCGTACACACATTTTGGAGACAAAATAGGAATTGGCGACGCAGATGGTGAGGTGGTGAACTGAAGTCAGACTGCAGAAAGTACATGTGGGAATAAGGGTTAGGCTACTCTTAATATGTTTAAGTATTAAAAAATAATGCCTCACGCACATTTCTTCACACCATATGAAGATTAAATCCAGCAGTGTTATTTGCGCTTGTACTGAGTGCTAATTGTTCCATAAACACCTCAAACTCAAATTTTAAATAAAAACTCATTCTTAATATTTAATCAGCGCTGTCTCACCGTCACATTGTCCGCTACGGAGCGCAGGAGGAGGAGATGGCCCGACTGCATGGAATACAGGATAGCATCAAATACCCTAGCATTAGATAACTGCAGAACACAGTGTAAATAACTAAATATCTATCTTTAATACTGTGCATATATCATCAAATGTCAAAGTCTGGAAATACAGCCGTTAAGCTCTCGCGCCTGTCCTTGTTATCGGTCTAAAATGTAATACTGTTTATAACAAACCCTGCATGAAGAAAAGTGTGTTTGCCTATTACATTTCGATTTCAAATTGTATCTCGGGGTGGGGGATACCAATAATTGTTGCTGTGATTTTAGCAAGGTGTTAACAATCACAAATTGTTGTAGACTAAACATATAAATACTGCGGTCAACCCGTGCGTAATGCTGCATGATGGTACTGCTGGCCCTGCAGGAGGACTGGAATGGAAGAATCAGGAGAGAAAGAGACTTCAGAGACCATGACGATGACTGGCTCATATGCCGATTTAAATTCCCTCACGTAGCTGTAATAGTAATTTAGCTGCGGTCTTGGTTCTATGTACTGAATTGGGTCCAGTAGAGAGGGCAACGCGCCGGAACCGTGCCATCCTGGTCCAAATACAGGTCCTCGCCACTCTGGGTGAAACCGGCTGTTTCCAGAGGGAAATGTCAGACAGCTAAGTGTTTTTTTAAATAAATATTATATATAATCTTCAACTTCATCACTAAGGCTTGTTTGGATATAATATATAGTTCTGTTAAATCTTATCATATGCGTCTGGTATATCGAAGCTGTCCCCGAGTGCCGTAATGCCTGCTGATTTGGAAGATTTTATTAATAAAGGTAGTCTATAGATCCGGTTTCCATAGGCAGTGCGACAACAGGCCGAAATTATAATTCAATTGGCAGAAATTCCCGAGCGTCTGAGAGTTTTTTTTTTTTGTTTGTTTGTTTTCTCCGACAGTCGTCATGATTTGGTGTAACGAAAGAACAACTGCCAGGGTCATTAACATACTGATCAGCATTCACAAGGTGCTTTACATTGACTATTTATGGTTAAAAATGTGCATGTACAGGGCGGAATAAGAGGCTGATCCATGTGCGCACACTTGTAGTTAATCTGATTTATAAAGGGAACATTGCTTACAGGTGTGCGTACGCACGGTTTTATAAATCTATAAGCCAATTTGGGCTTTTGGGCGCACGTACACTTATAGTAAGGAACCTACGCACAGTTTTATAAATGAGACCCCAGGAGACCAGCATCAAGGGAGCAGAGAGTGCGTGGCTGTCTATTTTGTGTAATAAACTCAGATAAATAAGGTGGTGTGAGTCCTAGTCTCGCTTTACCAGACCTTTCTCCACAGCGCTGCGGAGGAAGGTCTGGCTAGTCACGCAGCACTCCGGGATGGGAGAACAACGTGCTCTGGTTTATTGGCATTACTTTAAACCAATCACAATCGTCTTGGGCGGCGCTATGCGCCGGATGCCGCCACGGTGTCTCTGCAAAATAGTCTCGGGAAGGAACTTGTTTTGGTGGAACATGTGTACGTTCAAAAGTATTTTTAGTCGTGCAATAGAAAACTCCGATTGGAAAGATAGTCTAGCTAGCTGTCTGGATTTACCCTGCAGAGATCTGAGGAGCAGTTAACCATAGTCCTCACAAATCCACCGGAGGTTAGAACGCCAACACAGAGACAGAGGAAGGGGACGGACATCTGGCCAAAAAGAGGGACATCCTGCAGAATCTTCGGTCCACGTCGTGGATATAGACTATGTGAGTCTATGCAGGTCCTTACATGTTAAACAAAAAACCTTAAAATCAGCTCTAGCTTGAACTGTGAGCCAGTGAAGAGGTGATATGTGATCATATTTTCTAGTTTTTGTCAGGATTCTGGTTCATCTCTTCAGGAACTGAACGTCCAAAATTGAACATATCAATAATTTGAATATTGGAGACCAGAGTGTGTGCATGTGTGCACATTAATAATGCATTTATGTATGCATGTGTGTGTGTGTGTATTATACCTCCAGCAAGAAGGTTATTTCTTTTATTCCTGTTGGTCTGTTTGCTAGTCAAGTCATCTTTATTCATATAGCACATTTAAAACAACCACATTTGACCCAAAGTGCTTTCCAGCCCAGGCAGATGGGTTTGGATGTAACACAAAACAGCTTACATCATAAAACCAAAGTCAAGTAATGAAATTGAAAGTTTGGAGAGAAGGAATAACATACAACAGTCGATAGTTAGCGCAGTATCTCGCAGTCTTGATATCTGGTAGAACTTCAGATGGGGCAAAGAACAAAGGATTCGATTCTGGTAAAGATCCAGAAATTTTTTTTTTTAAAGATTTCAGAGTTAACGGAAGAAATATGTGAAGCGTTTAGTTTTTTTGATGCAGACTTTTATCCAGACTTGTGTTGTTGTGCCAGAGTCACTAATAAAGCCTTTAACAATCAAACTAATGTATTATAAATTAAAGCATTGGGCAGCCTTGGCACAGCTATGCACTCTTGAGTACGGTCTCGTTTGTGCATGTGTGTGTGTGTGTGTTAGCGTGTGTTATGGATAAATCGAGTTGTCAACTGTTAAATTAATCGTCAACTATTTTGATAATCGATTAATTGGTTTGAATCATTTCAGTTATGGAAAAAAAGTAAAACTTCTCCGATGGCAGCTTGTTAAATGTGAATATTGTTCTAGTTTTTTCTCTCCTCTGTGACAGTAAACTGAATATCTTTGAGTTGTGGACAAAACAAGACATGTGAGGATGTCATCTAGTGCTTTGGGGAAACACTGATCCACATTTTTCACTATTTTCTGACGTTTTAGAAACCAAACAACAAGAAATGAATAGACAATGAAAATAACCCTTATTTGCAGCCCTAGCTGCGGACCTCCCAGAGTAGCACGTGAATGTACTGAGGGAGCTAGTTTGTTTAGGTAGCCAGATTCTTGCAGATTCAGGCCTGTGTAAACTTCTTCAGGAGATATTTCCCAGTGGGAAGCCACGTTGCAAATGATATTAACACCTTACTACATAATTTAGTGGTTCCCAACACACGAGTGCAGAGTGGTGACACCAATATAGGCACACAATTACCATCCCATCACGAAAAAGGAAGCCATGATTAAAGTGCATCATATTGGCCCTCATGGGAACCAGGTCTTGGCAGGAACACCAGTGCCCTGCACTGTTAGACTGTTAGCCAAAAATAAGCAGACAGGTTTGCCTTTTTGAACATTTTATATATATATATATATATATATATATATATATATATATATATATATATATATATATATATATATATATATATATATATATATATATATATAATTGGAAAAAAGAGGCAATAGCTCATTGATGCCTTTTGGACCCGCAAGAAAATAGAACCTATCACAGTATAAAGTCATCGCCGTTCACTGCCGCTCATAAATTGATGTTGGTTTTAAAACTGTAGGGGATGGGACCCGTTTACAACGGTGTCCCTCAGGGGCCATAAAGCACTGCTGCCGATATACAGTCTGCTAAATCTCCTGGGACATTTGTGACTGAAGCGTTCTTGGTAGAAACGGGTAGTTTGTGGCTTTAGATGATTGACTTCCACTGCATCGTGTCATGCAGACGTTTTTAGTTTTTCTGTGATAAGAAAAAATGTGATTACATTAGACATCATGATTAGTGCTTAAACAGTCAGTCAGTCAGTTAGTCGACTGGCACATAGTAATCTCTAACAGCAGGAATTAAGTCATCGTTAATTTATGCAAGTTAAGGGGTCCCGGGACAATGACTGACAAAAGTGAATATGAAATAATGCTTATTTTTCGACATTTTCCTCTAATCTTTGCTACTTTCTGCATCATTTACCTCTTTTTTCCAATTTCTAATGAAACTTAAGTAGGGAGAAACACATGATGATGAACTCACAGACTCCCAACCTGAAGATTTTGCATCATTATTAAGGTCACAAGCAGAAATAGGCTGGCTACCACCAGTTTAAGCCGTTCATCAAGCACAACTCACCGAACATGTTCTTGTTCCAGCTTCTGAAATGTGAGGATTTGCTGCTTTTCCCTGTTATATATCATTTAAAATAGAATATCAACTGTTGGACAAAAACAAGCCATTCAAGCAACCAAGTCATCACCTCATCAGACTAAAGGATTATTTGGTAAATTGAGAGATTAAACATTATTGAAAATAATCATTACTTGCAGAAGAAGACGTGGGATCTGTGTCTGTATCTGCAGCATGATTCACTATCTCTTTACAAAGAAAAGTTCCAGCAGCAAGTGTGTTACTTTGGGTTCAACATTGGGGGCGGGGGGGGCTGCACTGGCCAGTTTAGATTATTGACGCCTATGCTTCCGGGGCCTTTGGATACTTCTTGAGGAGGTATTTCCCAGTGGGAAGCAACATCGCAACTAACTCTGTTTAACACATAACTGCATCATTTAGTGGTTCCCACATGTTAGTGCAGAGTAGTAACACCAATCTTAACACACAATTATCATCCCATCACGAGAAGGAAGCCACGGTGAAAGGAATGTGGGAATTCCCTTCCTTGTGTGAAACAGATGTGAAAACAGTTTCCACCTGCCTAGTTGGGTTTTCTGGTTTCTGTTTTTTTTTTTTTTTTAAACGGGATGAGATCAGAGGAGATGGTCGCACGTCATGAGATGAGAGCGGTGTTTGTGCACCAAAGAGAACAATAAGAAGGGATGAAATGATTCACTTAGGAGCACAAATATATATCTCATGGTGGCACTAGAGGAAAAGTCAGGAGGTCACCGAAGTCATTAGGATTTATTCTGTGGGGATATTTCAGTCTAGACCAAAGTGGTGGACATATTGACCGCTCTCCATTGACTTGTATTGTGTGAAGTTGCCTCCTTGTCTATTTTGTCTGCTAGCAAACCACAGAAAAATGCCTAAAAGCTACTGTGTGGTGATATTCACTACCAACAGGGTAAATAACCCATGCCCTTTAACAAACCATCTGGCGCTTTGGGTTAGTTTTTCCCAGCCTTGTGTAAAACAATATCCCAAAAAAGAAAAAAAGAAATCAGGTTTAAAGTTTCTGTCCAAAGCGATGTATAACTGCAGCTGAGCGGACTCAAAAAGGTGCTTACTGTATGTAAATTATGAATGGCATCATGCCAAAAACACCAAAATCAATTCCATTGTGAGATCCACTTTCTAATTCTGACAGGCTGCTTTGAAGCCAGGAAACAGAACTGTCTTTCTACTTTCAGCCTTTTATCAGTTTCTGTTTTCCTTTCATATCAGCGAGATACAGAGAAGAGAAGTTTGTCAGTTTGAGAGGAGGAAAATCAAAAAGGTCTGAAACGATTTGAGCAGTGCAGGTATTCTTTTAGCTCTGTACCAGTCAGATATATCGTCATCACATGGTGTTTAATATCCCTCTGGTGAGACTTAAAGATAACCTGTCATGTCATGCATGTTGAATGTTTTCAGTATTATTACTGATCAGTCGGTTACAGCCCAAGTTTTAGCCACCCTAGTCGTCGACATGTTTAATGGCAGAGAGTTGTTGCACCAGTGGTTCAGACCATCTTTAATGTGAAATAAGTCAATAAATACCGGACACACAAGCACGCACTCACTCTCCCAGCACACGTCTTAACTGCTGATTGTGCTCACTGTCAGCAGAAACCGGGAGCAGCTTTTGGCCAGATTTATATTTTGTGCAAACAGGGAGCTTTAGGCAAAGAGTGGCTGATTGGCAGCAGCATTAAAGGCCGGTTGGAATCTAATTAGGCCTCCGTATCTGAGAGCGATCGCTTGTGTACACCGCATACAGCAGATGTATGATGTATTCAAACTCTTTCAATAATGGAAAAGGAGCTCTGCTGTGGTGGATTAATGTACTTTTAATGTATATCTTAGTAGTGGCACTCTCCAGGGATCTGTTATAAAACTGTGCTGTGCCCAGCCTACAGCACTAAAACATTTCACGTCGTACATACTTACTACTTACGTACTATGATTTCCCCTTTCGTACACATATGATGTCAGAAGAATAAACAGCATTTGTGATGTTTTATAGATATACTATATAGACATTGCAGGATTAACCTGTTTTGGGGGCATTGGGGGAAAAAAAGTAGCCATTGACTCCCATTCTTCCCACTGTTTATGTAGATTGTCACCTGTAACCTAGGAAAGCCCAAGGGATTACTGTACACAATATAGGATTATGTAAATGTGGCCTTTTCAAAAAAAACATTTACAGAGTTTTTTCTTTTTTTACACATTTAGGCTATAGTGATGGTGAGTGATGTTGTAATTTTGCAAACCCCGTACCCATCGAGCACAGAACAGACAGCAGATTACACATTTAGTTTGTGGTCATTTGATGAAATGCAAGTTTATTTAGATCTATGCACCATAAGCATATCGGAAATAATAAAAAGGTTTTAAAATTAGTATATGATACAGGAAATCTATAAAACAGGGCATCAGTATTAACCCTCTGAAGACGAAAGACGCACCGGCGCGTCGTAACAATGTTCGCCAAAACTCCTACTCAAAAAGCAATATTAAAAAATGTTTTAAATCATATATAACCTAAGACTTTGGTAAACTCATTTGAAGCACCAATCTACCTCTTCTAAAAAGAAGAAATCTACGCCTATGTAATTTAGGAAGGTTGTATGCTCACAACGAATTCAGAATACGCTTGAACGTCCGGGTAAACCACCTATTGTTTTCCATCCCCCCCTCCCCATGTCACCATCTGTCAGTCACTCTCTAGTGATCGACAGTTCCCTCGCGGCCCCCCTCTTCTCCGCCTGCTGGTCTGAATCTGATCAACACGGTCACTTGCTGGGTGTTTTTCTGGGTGGGCTACCTGAAAGCCTCTCCACCTCCGCCATTTGCATGACTCATAGGTGGCCTTCATCTTCCTCTGCCACTTGTCACGGTTTCATATTTCACAGTGGGTGATCAGTGCACATTCAGCCATAGTGCGCCCACATAAAGGACCTCGTTAAGCTCTTAGAAATTGTTCTTTTTTTCTGCCAAATGGCCGTATTCTGGCAGATTATTTCCTTTAATGTCTCTTCCGGTTGCGTTTTGATGTAATGGGCTGTAAGGGTCAGACACTGGAGGATCAGAGACAAAGAGAGATTCAAAGTGTGACACTGTGGCTCCTCCATGTGGCACAACAGTACATAAACAACATTTCCCACCACAGAAACCTACTTGGGACACTGTAATGTGATGATTATGAACATTCCCCGAAATCCTAGGTCAAAACTGTAAAATGCAAAATTCCAATTGCTGTCATTCCTCCAGAAACGTATAAAGGAATGTCTCAGCTGATAAATTACAGTGATCAAATGTTATTTTTGTACACCTTTCCCTCTTTAAATACAATTCTGTAATATAGTTTGTCTATACAGTATATTTAGACAGAGGTAACTATCAAGTAGTTCACAGTAAAGTAAAGGCATCATTATTTTATGACTCTGCTCCTTGTATGTAATACTGATGAGGCTTTATGTCTCTCTAATCATTCTGTATTGAAGAGGGAAAGGATGAGATTAATGCTGGGTGTCTGCAGCCGTTGTCTCCTCCTCCCTGTTCCCTCATGCTGGGCTGTTGGGCTCATCACAGGGACGCAGTTACCAGTCGATCAGTGGAAGGGTGTCGTCTGTATGAAAATGACTAAACATCTCACTCTGCCTTGAGAGGCTGAGGACAGTACAGGTGTAATATAGACTGAGGGGGAGGTGAAGCAGGGAGGCAGTTGGAGAAAAGGGTTCTTATCCCAAAGTGAAACTCTTTTTCATCTTGTTGTACTTAGATTCTCTAAAACAGGTTTTCATTTGTATTTATTTTATTTATAAAGGACAACGCACATTAATCGACATTTCAGTCAGACAACTCACGACTCTGACTTCATCTGTCCCCGCAGACTGGGTTCACATGACATATTAGGGGGTGATTCCCCATTGGCCGGAGCCTGCAGGTGGATGCTGGGGTGGGGGTGGGGCTTACAAAGCAGGCAAGCAACACAAATTAGAGCCATCTTCTTGAACCATGCAGCCATGCAAAGCAGTAATAAGCAATGACACACAAAAAAATGAAATATAATACATAATGGAGATCTTGATACAATATTAAAAGTCGCAGTACAGGTATATAAGATGGTGAAATAGATAAAGTACAAGTTAATCTTTTATACATACCCTAAAATGTATAACAGTAATCCTAAAGCTAACAAGCACCAATAGAAACCAAACCATAGCCTCAAACACTGCAGAGACTTTTATTACATAACCATCTGAAAAATTCCCCATGAAGCCTTCAACTATCTTGCTGATTTATTATAAATTTCCTATGAATATTAATGTCAGGCTGTGAGGAGATTGAGTGAGGAGATTGAGTTTAGTTCGGTAAAAGAAACAAACACTTTTAAAGAGCTTTATTGTCCTTGTGTCAGATTCATTACATTGTTAACAGATCAAATAGTTTGGAGTCATTTGGTTAACAAACTTACCCATAATGAACTCTCCTTTTTAAAGTATTATTTTCTTAAAATAAGTGAAACCAAGCTCTGGAAGATTATTACAACCAAGCGAATAACATCATCAAAGCCACTACAGAGAACTGAGCACCTGAGCCGGTTAATGCTGTTCTCTACGCATTCTAGTGTATGAGACCGACATTATAAGCTGAGTTCACATGACATATTAGGGGGTGATTCCCCATTGGCCGGAGCCTGCAGGTGGATGCTGGGGTGGGGGTGGGGCTTACAAAGCAGGCAAGCAACACAAATTAGAGCCATCTTCTTGAACCATGCAGCCATGCAAAGCAGTAATAAGCAATGACACACAAAAAAAATGAAATATAATACATAATGGAGATCTTGATAATAATAAAAGTCGCAGTACAGGTATATAAGATGGTGAAATAGATAAAGTACAAGTTAATCTTTTATACATACCCTAAAATGTATAACAGTAATCCTAAAGCTAACAAGCACCAATAGAAACCAAACCATAGCCTCAAACACTGCAGAGACTTTTATTACATAACCATCTGAAAAATTCCCCATGAAGCCTTCAACTATCTTGCTGATTTATTATAAATTTCCTATGAATATTAATGTCAGGCTGTGAGGAGATTGAGTGAGGAGATTGAGTTTAGTTCGGTAAAAGAAACAAACACTTTTAAAGAGCTTTATTGTCCTTGTGTCAGATTCATTACATTGTTAACAGATCAAATAGTTTGGAGTCATTTGGTTAACAAACTTACCCGTAATGAACTCTCCTTTTTAAAGTATTATTTTCTTAAAATAAGTGAAACCAAGCTCTGGAAGATTATTACAACCAAGCGAATAACATCATCAAAGCCACTACAGAGAACTGAGCACCTGAGCCGGTTAATGCTGTTCTCTACGCATTCTAGTGTATGAGACCGACATTATAAGCCCTTTGAAAACAGTGATATTTTATGTCCCCCACATCTATATCTATAGATGATCTTTTAATTAAACCGCTCCGCCTGCACAGCACCACGGTCACATTTGAATTACCGCACAAAGGGTGGATTTATGTCCAATGACAAGTCGGTTCGCTGAAGCTTTTTATGTCCCTTCAACATGGCATATGAAGAAAAGCTGATTTTGCTGAACGTGCTTTAGCTTCATTATATTTGAGGATAAAGGCACCATCTGTGATCTGAATTTAAACAGAAGGATACTGTAGACCAGTGTTGTAGTACTCAAGATCGGTCTTGCTCTCGAGACCACTTTTTGAAGGTCTCGTCCCCGAATAGGACCACATTTTTTTTTCTCGCTCTTGTTTTGAGCTCGGATAGTGTATGTCCACGACGTTCCACTTCCGGGATTGGTCTGGTGCCATCGGAAATTCCGCCGGATGTCACTCTTTTCGGCCAGATATCCATCACCTTCCTCTTTCTTTGTGTCGGCGTTCTAACCTCCGGTGGATTTGTGAGGACTATGGTTAACTGCTCCTCAGATCTCTGCAGGGTGAATCCAGACAGCTAGCTAGACTATCTGTCCAATCTGAGTTTTCTGTTGCACGACTAAAACAACTTTTGAAAGTACACAAAACCACCAAAACAAGTTCCTTCCCGAGGCTATTTTGCAGCGGCACCGTTGCTACGTCCGGCGCTTGGCACCGCCCAAAGACAATTGTGATTGGTTTAAAGAAATGCCAATAAACCAGAGCTGAGTTTTCCTTCCATCCCGGAATGCTGTGTGAACTAGCCAGACCTTCCTCCGCAGCGTTGCGGAGGAAGGTCTGGCAATGCTAGACTAGGGCTTGGATAAAAAAGAACTCAGGATTTTATTTCAAGACCGGTCAAGACCTCAACTGCAGGGACATCACTATATAGCCTGAGCATTGTCTGGTTTATGTGTTAACACCATTACTGTGATTGGATGTAAAACTGCCAGCTTCAAATGTAACCGATAACTTGACTCATTTCTAGTTTGAAATGTGTTCCTGTTAACCCGCTCTCCTCGTCCCGCTTAACACTCTGTCACCCGAGAAAGAGAATGCGGGAGACAGGAGAAGCTCTGGCTGTCTGGGAGACAAATTTGGCTACCTTTATTTGTTTTCTATGGGTGTTTTTCATGGAAATGCAGATCTTTCAGATCAGTTTGAGGAGTGCCTATGGTTAGCATTTCCAAATCCACAGCGATTTGACTTTCAAAGCACAATTTGTCTGCTTTTTGTATGTCATGTTCGTGGTGTATGATGCCCGATTTATTTTAAAACGGCAGAGTCCATTCATGAAAAGCCATTAAAATACTGTCCATCATTGGCTGAAGTCATTCAAAGCCTCAATTGTGGGGGGTTTGATTCACCCAATTTACACTATGGAATTTAGTTTGTGGTGCTCAAAGGTCTTCGAGATTATCTAGAGTAATCGGGACATAGTTCATAGGAAGATATGTTACTGTTGAATGTTTTAAATGTCATTTTACAGTGATTTGCGAGCCACAAATGGAAATTAAATTCCATCCTCATTTGATGTCATTTTTGCTCCGAGAAAGTAGAAGTTGCCCCCAAACTTTTACACTTTTGTGACGCTCTACTCTCAAATCTTGTATTTTCAACCCTATCCCAACAGGAGGTAAAGTCAAATGTATTTATACAGCACATGTTATGGTGTCATGCAGTGTGGGACTCGCACTGGTCTGATCTTGAACCGGTCTCAACCCCTCAAAGTCTTGGTCTTGTCTCGGTCTCAATACACTCTGTTCTTGGTGATGACTTGGTCTCGGTTTAGGTGGTCTTGACTACGACACTGGGATAGACCCATAAACAAATAAAGAAATGGAACCTTCGTCAGGTCTTCAAAACAATGGACAAACACTGAAAAAGACGTAATCTACATCATGAACATTTATATTTTTAAGTAATGCTGTTAAAAATCGGTTTCCATTAGAAATGTGTGAATACACAGCAGCAAAACTATCTAAAGTTTAGATTTACATAGTGTTTATTACAGTGTTTTTAAAGGAGCCATGCTGATAATTTCGTTCATGCTTTACACATTTCTGTGTTTCGCTGAATGACAATAAAAGGTATGTTGAATTGCCAGTTATCAAAAACAAACCATGCTGGTGTTCCATCTTTATCTTAGCTGTTGTGTTTGTAAAGATATCTGTGATTTATATAGCTAGAAATAATTACAGATAGGCCCTTCATTAGTTTGTTGTTTAGGCAGACACGTGTAATAATGAATGCATGAATTTGTTTAATTTATTTCCTAATTAGCACCTCTGGTTATGCTTAATATGTGATGTGATTACAGCACAGCGTTAACTTAAGTCCCTCATTGAAATTCATATCTCGCCACAGCATTTGTTAACTTAAGTCCCTCATTTAAATTCATATCTCGCCACCACCAGTTTGTTTTCTTCATCTCGTCTTTAGCCTTTAAACAGAACTGGTGTCAGTTGGACCAGCCAGGCACACATGACAGTGCGTAGGCTGCTTACTTTCTCTGCAAAACAACCCAGCCACGGTCATTAACACCTCAGCGCTGTCTGGCACTCTGAGAAGGTTGCTTCACAATTATTCGACACCATGGGAATCTTCAAACACTTTCAGTTACATAAGTGAACCTGAGGACCGAGTGGGGTTCACAACACTCTGCCTTTTGTGTTTGTGCGTGTCTAGTGTCAAGGTGATGCTAGATGTGGATGAGTGGTTCCACTAGTTTGATGGAGAGGAGATTTCATGTACCTTAGAGGACTCTGTGGGCTGAGTCGTTGAAGGAGCGGAAGGTGAAATGGGTCTAAAAGTCAGATGCAGCAGAAGGGGGAGCAAGTTAGTTTTGGAAAGGCAGGAGCTGTCATTCAGCTACAGGAAATACTGACACCAGTCACCGTTGTCATCATAAGTCTTGCACTGCCAGACCTATCTCCACAGCGCTGTGGACTAAAGTCTGGTTACACCACAGATACATTCTGGGATACAATTAGCATTTCTTTAAATCGTCTTGGGCGGCACTAAGATCCAGTCGCAGCTGGCTCTGCAAAATAGTCTGTGGAAGGAACTTGCTTTGGTGGAACATTTGCATCCCCGCAAAAGAAAACGCCACATACAATATTAAATTAACTGTTGACACAATACAGTAATGTGAACTATTTAAATTAGCTGATACATGGTTAAATCTCATTTGATCTTACAGTGTATCGCGTGTGTATTTTGTCTACCGCAAATCCCTGCCAATTGGTCCCAAAACTTCCCAGTGAGAGTGTAAATGCCGTAAACATATTCTTTGTAAATCTTAACAAACATAGCCCGAAAGAACCAAGCAGGCCTGCCTTGGTACATGATCCAAAACCTCTGGAAAGAAAGGATTTTGAGAACGGCAACACACAGAAAGCGCACATCCCGCGTGTGAGCCACGTGCAGGATGTTTGCTGTCCTCGTCCTGGAAATGTACTTATTTTGATCCAGACTATTACATAATAGACACATCTTTGATTGGACTTCTTTTGCAATTTGACTTTCAAAGCACCATTTGTCAGATTTTTATATGTCATGTTTGTGGTGTGTGATGCCTGATTTAGTTTAAAATGGTGGAGTCCATTCACGAAAAGCCATTAAAATACCATCCATCATCGGCTGAAGTCATTCACAGCCTCAATTGTGGGGGTTTTGATTCATCCAATTCACACTATGGAATTTAGTTTGTGGTGCTCAAAGGTCTTCGAGATTATCTAGAGTAATCGGGACATAGTTCATAGGAAGATATGTTACTGTTGAATGTTTTAAATGTCATTTTACAGTGATTTGCGAGCCACAAACGGAAATTAAATTCCATCCTCATTTGATGTCATTTTTGCTCCGAGAAAGTAGAAGTTGCTCCCAAACTCTTAGACTTTTGTGACACTCTACTCTCAAATCTTGTATTTTCAATCCTATCCAAGCAGGAGGTAAAGTAAAATGTCAAATTACGGGACAAAGCGTTCCTCAGTCTAGGTGCAACTTTTTCAAACATTCAGGTTCAGGTGTAAAAGCTTGTGCATGGAATATATGATGTAACGGTTGAGCCTATCTTTCAGTTTTGGAGCAATAGGTATGAGTTACAAGGGAATTCTTTCAGTCTGGAATAGAGGATTTTAAATCCTGTACCAGATAATAATTCAATACGTTTCTCTGAATTTAAACAGTGAGATAATGTGACACACCACCATGTTTTTCTCATGCCATCCTTTTTTCCGTTCCTCTCTTCAGTATGTGGAGGCCATCAGCAATAAGCAGAGTGAGCTGGACAACTACATTGCTGAGGGCTACAAGAACGCTCTGTCCGAGGAGAGGAGGAGGTACTGCTTCCTGGTGGACCGCCAGTGTGCCGTAGCCAAGAACGGCAGCGCCTACCACGGCAAGGTGAGCGGGAAGGGCTTCAGCCTACAGCCTTCCTCTACTTCTTCATTTGTTGGTGATGTCATGGCAAAGTTTCATACAACTTTTAATTCGCATTCACACTTCTTGAAAATATCCAACACAGCTGATTGAGATTCCCTAATCTGACCCACACATTTCCCAATTTTCAGACTCATTCACACTCCTTTTAGCTGCTTCTTCATCCAAATTGAAGCCAGCAATCCCGTTGAGCATCAGCTTTTTAAAAAAGCTATATCTTTAAAAAAAATATATGATATCATTATATTCCACATCTTTCAAACATTATTGGTATTATTCAACTTTTCAATGACATTCATAGTAATTACACCTGTTCCCACTTTTCAACTATTCTTACTACTTCAGATTCTTGTCAGAATATGAGTCTGATACTGCTCCATTGGGCTGTGATTATGGGGCGTGTTTCAACCGAACCAGGAAAGAAAATGCCTCTGCACTCAATTGGATAGACCTACAACCAATCAGAGCAACGGAGTATTTGACGTTGCTGAATCCCGTAGGAAGGACGGCAAAAACATCTTTCCGATCCACAAATGCCTTGATCGTGGTTCTCTGTTCCTCTTTTAATATGAATGCGCTGTCGATATCTTCTATAACAGACGCGATGGAGGGATCTACACATCTCAGTTCTCCAGCGGCAGCTATCTTTGTTGTAAACAAATTCAACCCAAGTGCTGTTTGGTGACGTGGTTGATTACATTACTGTTGATCATCTGTCCATCATCGTATAAAGCCCGCCCTGACAATTTGATTGGTCCAAACATCTCTGGTTGGAGCTCCACAACGGATCAAGACCAGACCGAACTTCCCGACCTCAAATGTTGTGGGCGGGGCTACATTTGGCTGGCAGCCAGGTTAACTACTTCACATATTTCATACTCTTTCAAGCAAGCAATCCAGTGTAGCATCAGCCTTTTCTAAAAACTATTAAAATATTCCACATCTTTCAAACATTATGGGTATTATTAAACATTTCAATGACATTTATACTAATATAACCCACTTATTCAACTATTCCTACTTCTTACGCATTCAAGCCAGCAATCCAGTGTAGCGTCAGCCTTTGACCATACAGCATTCACATCACATCTATTCTATTCCGCATCTGCTCACCTCCTTTTAGGCAGTCACAGTGCTGAATTGAAGTCACTAATTTGGTGATGTCCGGTTATGTATAATCATTGTTTCAACAGCATTTCTATAATGTACTTTGTTGCATAGGTATCATTTATATATAGCAATTACAAAGCCATATTTAGCTCAATTTAAAATAGTCATTAAGACATCTTAAATAATTGCCCTCTTTGTGAGATTGCACAAAATCTAGAAATCATTTTATTTTAAGATCTGAAAATAAGGCTGCTTGTTTATACTGTTGTGGCTCTGTAAAATTTCCTTTTTCTAAGGATGTTTAGAATAGCTGAAAGTTTAAATTAAATTCTGCATTTATTCATCCATTTCATTTAGGAAAAGGTTTTCTGGTTTTCACATGCATCAGTGCAGCCGGGAGATCGCTCTTCAGGAGTTTTATTTTATCCAAGAAACTGATAAGAAAAGCATGTCCTACCCTACTCTCAACCCTTCACACTGGGGAAATGTGGAGTGGTAAAGAGAAGCGAGGGAGATGGAGGTTGAGTGGGTGAGGAGGAGGAGGAGGGTGAAGTGGGGAGGTAGCGGGAGACAAAATGGCCTACTTCTGCAGGAACACTCGGTTCACTCACTGTGTGTGGGTGTGAACGTGTCTGAATGAGTGATTGATAGACAGAGGGAGGAAGCACAAACCATAACACAAACTGCTGATCCAATGATGCATAAACAAAAGTAAAAAATACATTTAACTGGTCTTAAACTCAGTTCCAAAGTACCATTGGCTCTTAAATATACATCAGCAGATAAATTGATTCGTCGATAGACAGACAGGAAAATAACTAATTTTGATAACTGATTATATGTGCTACAGTTTTTCTCTGGTTCCAACTTCTCCAATGTGAAGATTTGATGCTTTCTCATATATGATCGTTAACGTAGTGTATTTGAGGTTTGCATTGTTGGTTGTAAAAAAAACAAGGAATTAGAATACTTCACCTTGAGCTGTGGGAAATTATATATACAGTTTATTTAGGCCTACCTGTATATTTTTCACAATATAATGACATTTTAGAAACTAATTCGATTTAATTGAGAAAATAATTGTTAGTTACTTAGTTGATAATGAGAATAATCATTAGTTGCAGCCCTAATCTTAAATAAGAAGGGTTAAATGTGCACAGCTAAGCCATTAATTAAGTGTTCTTGCTGCCTGAACAAAACGTGCTTGGGTTACATTTTTATTAGGGTGTTTGTGAAGTGGTCATAGGGTGTTGTTACATACAATCTCAATGCTCAGGGACCCTTGCTAGGGTGTCACTAGGTTGCCGTAGGTGATTGCTTTGGGTATATACCTAATTTTCGAGTGGCCATCATATATAATAAAAGGGTTAGCTCAAATCAAGCAATCTGATTGGTTCATAGCCATGATGTAATAACCACATAGAATGGCCATAATTTGATTTCTTTGCACAATAAGTATCACTCCACATCTGAGAAAAACAAACTGATAGCGGGTCCAACGGACGGCAGCCGTTCATCTGCACACGCTGGGTGGCAGTAGCTCAGTCTGTAGGGAGTTGGCTTGGGAACCGGAGGGTCGCTGGTTCAAGTCCCCGTTGGACCAAAGTATGGTGGTGGACTGGTAGCTGGAGAGGTGGCAGTTCACCTTCTGGGCACTGCCAAGATGCCCTTGAGTAAGGCACCAAACCCCCAACTGCCCAGAGAGCCTTTCCATGGGCAGCTCCCTCACTCTGACATCTCTCCATTAGTGCATGTATAGGTTCTGAGCATGTGTGTGTAATTCAGACCTGTGTATAATAACAGAGTGAAAACATTTGAATTTCCCCTTGTGGGATTAATAAATTATTATTATCATCCCTTTAAATGTATTCTATACCACGGCCTGTCGTGAGCTATTGCCTAATTAGATATTAGAAAGTAAGAACCTGCTGTAACGCTAACGCTACAGAGTGCATTGACTAATGCTGGTCACCTACTGTCACTCGACATAGTCTATACTAAAGTGTTAGCATAGAGGACTGTAGAAAAAAATGCTCTGTGAGAAAGACCACTGGTGATTTTGCTATCTTACTGGGTACATTTCCAAACTGGCAAATCTCCCACACACTCACTTTCTGTAAGAGCGAGATTCTTCCTGTGATGTGCGTGGCGAAGCGAGAATGAAGGAAAAAGAAGCACCGTCTGCTAGTTGATTTTATCATTGCACTGGTAAAGGCACCGTCCCACCTACGCTCTACCTGTGCTATTCAAAAGGGCTGGTGACTCATCGTTCCTGCCAGCAGCAAGAAACACTGACAAAGACTTTGTTGCGAACACAGAGAAATACAGGTGGCGACATCCTATTCATCCCATCTCCATTCATCTAGCCTGAAAATGAATGGCCACAAGAATGTTACTGCGACAGGGAAATCATTAGACAGCTTACAACCATCTCAGTTAGAGCATGAATCCCCAGTGACACAATGCTCACTGTTGGTATGAATTTGTTTTTGTTGAACTTTTATATTTGTGTATGTGTTTAATTTAACTTAATAACCCACCCACATCCGGCCCACGTACACTCCGCGGGGCCAGACAACCTTGGAGCCGCACCGTGTTTATCCTCCACAGCAGCCTGGTGGAAGTTAAAAGCGTTTGAGCAGCATCTTTCTAATATTCATGGAGTCAGGACTCCCTCATTTATTCACTGACGAGGACCGCAAATGAGATGTATCTTTATGTAACTGTTCTGCTGTATAATGCATGGAGGAAATGCAACTTCAAGCATCAGCTGAGAGCTTCTCTAATTAGGGCATTCATAAAGAGAATTCATATCTCCCGTCTCTATTCTCATCTCTTGTGGCCTGCGTCTACTGTATGTCCCACCCCTTCTCCCTTTCAGCTATCTTCTCCTCCCGTCAGCTATCGAATACCTCTGCTTATGTGAATAATGTGATGCTGTGTTGATGTCCACGGGGAAATTCCATCCCAACATTTACAAAAATCATCATAACCTTCCGATGTTACACATATGTCCAATCCTGTGTGTTCTGGGCATATTTAAAGGATGCATATTTAAAGGATGTATTACAATATTACCGTAACTTTGGGTTTTGGGTTCGGAAGGGCTCAGGAAATTTCGGAACGTCAAACACTTCATTTCCTGCATTCTGGTGAATTTTTCTGCAACAATTTATGCCTTTTCTGCATCAAGTTATGGTGCAAATGTCTTTATTTATGTAAAGGAAATTAACAACCCCTCCGAATAATCAAATTTGGCCTGTGAACTATTAAATTAAATCACTATGACATTTTGATACTATTTTATTTTATTGGTTGTATATATATAAATAATCATATATATTTTGATATATATATATATATATATATATATATATATATATATATATATATATATATATATATATAAAATTTGTTCTAGCTTCTTCTCTTCTCTGTGACAGTAAACTGAATATCTAATATATATGTTGTGGACAAAACAAGACATTTGAGGACGTCACCTTGGGCTTTTGGGAAAACACTGATCCACATTTTTCAAAATGTTCTGACATTTTAGAGACCAAAAAACTAATCCATTCATCCAGAAAAAAATCAACAGATGATTTGACAAAGAAAATAATTGTTAGTTGCAGCCCTGTTGTGAACATTTTCACTTTTGTATGAACTATTAGCAAACTACTTTCTTTGAATGAAAAAAAATCCATGTACAATGCTGTCTTTTAAACACAAGACTCCATCCCTGTCTTCCTTCTTTCTTCCAGGGGAAGGAGCTTTTATCCCAGAAGATCCCTGTGTGGCAGCAGGCGTGTGCCGAGCCCAACAAACTGCCAGATCGTGCCATGTTCCTGGCCCAGCAGATGAGCAGTGTAACTGGCACCATGGTTCCCGGTGGTCATCATCCAGGCATGTCCATCTCTGAGCCCATCCCTGGTGCTAAACCACTGCCGGTGCCTCCTGAGCTGGCGGCCCTCAGGGCAGGTGGAGGCATGGGACATCAGGTCGGTTCCTCTATTAAATCATCATTTAGTCCACCTTAGACCTGTGCACTTTGCAGTATTTATAGCCATTTTAAATGATAATATGTTGTTATAGAAACAAAGCCAAAGTATGTTATTCTTGGTCCACTGCAGTTGGCCGCTAAGTTTGTGTTGCGTTAGTGGATTTTTTATCTTTTTCTAGAGTGCTCCACCCACATTGGAACTTGACATAATGCATCTCCTAGCCCTAACATTAGCCTAAACCTGCTTCTGAGCTAAAAACCCAAAACTACGTTTTATCCTCCAAACAGCCCTCCAAAAAGTGAAGCCAAAATGCCAAAAATGTTACTCTCACGGTCTAAAACTGAGATTGGACCTCTCCAAAGACAGAAGCACAAATGCAAATGTGAGCGATGACCCTTAATAAGGACATGGGATGTGTCGAGGGGTTGTTGCTCCCGGATGTGGCTGCTGCATCATGAGAGCCCTCGACGCATCCTCAGAAAACTCTTGTGAATGCAAATGATCTCGTTAGCGAAGCATGCTAATTAGTTTCTTGCATAGAAGAAGCTTAAATTCCTTACATCCTCAGGCTCTTCTACACCCTGCCCCTCCTGCAGGCCTGCTTACTGAAAAAAACGGGGGGAAAAAAACTTGAAAGATTTTAATTTTAAAAAAACCGTGGTGCCAATGCTGTGGCGTTTTATGTCCTCAGAATAAACACACATTTTCAAACTCTCTGCGGTCTCCAAGTAGTCATTCCATATGTTTATCTCTAAAGAAACATATACTTTCATGTAGTCTTTTCATTAACCAGCATTTCCTGACCCCGATCCACCCTTCCACCTCTTGCATTGTTATTAACGAGCTGCCGGCTGTTACATAACATCTTTGGGTTACGTAAAGAGAGACCGATTTAGTGTTTTAATTGTATGTAAATGTCATCCTCTCGGCAGAGGCTGATGGACGGAGGGATGCCGGTGATGAATGGCACAGGCGGCGCTCACGGAGGGGAGGACTACCAGCAGTGGATGGAGGGCAAGGTGGCCCAGAGCAAGGCCTCACCGCAGACCCAGCGGCACGGAGGGGAGGGCTACTCAAACACCCTGCCTGTGCGCAAGGTCGCCCCGCCCAAGAGCAAGACCACACTGAGTAAGGAGGAGAGACGAGACATTTGGAAAGATGTAGGAAGCATAAGTGCCGGCAGCATTTAACCCTCTGATGTCTATGGGACGATGTTATCCTATCCTTTTAAATTCACCGTTTAAGGGTATCTGCATAGAAGTGATCCCCATGTGTTTCATATCAGAATGTTCAGATCAAACTCAGCTTTCTTTAAGTCAGGCCTAAATATGTCCTAGAGCAATGTGTGAAAAGAAGTTGATTTTTTTAGAAGGTGAAAACAAACCTTTACTCATGTGGACGAATTGTGTTTGTGCTCGAAATGAGTTTACCAAAGTCTTAAGCCCGAGACACACCAAGCTGATAATTGGCTATTGGACAGTGTGGCGAGGTCAGTGACTCAAGTCTGTTTGGTGTGTTCCGTGCCGTTGTCAGTCCGAGGGGCCGTCGGACTTCATTTTGGCTGATTTGACATGTATAATTGGGGGGCGGGCACTCAAATGACCCGTCTGATTGGTGGAGTGCTAACCCGGAAACGGGGAGCGGGATGAGCGTGACTAGAGTCTCTCAAAATCTGACGAAAATCTTTTAAATTGACCTTTGTCAATCTGAAATGAAGACAGATTCAGCAACTGCATTAAAATGTTCTCAGAAACACGTTTCGGTGAACTATTTTAGAACATGAGATCGTATTCTGAACGAACTGCCATGACAGTCTGACTTTGAATTTCCGGAGAAACCAGACCCACGTGAAGCGTTGGTCCAATCAGCTGCCGGTTTTCATTTTTGGCTGACAATACAGATTAGCGCCGCCTGCTGTTATGGAGACGTATTACGTCTCGTCTCTTTGGTGTGTTCTGAGGCACTTTTTGGACCAACTCGGGGAGACTGATCAGCCCGACAGGCTTTACTACCGAGGGTTGGCCGTCTGGTCGGTGTGTCTGCAGCTTTAGGCTCACAAAAGTAGTGTAATATATATAATTAAAATAGTAAATACATGTATGCTAAATGTCTAAAATAAAATATATACAGTATATATTTGACCCATTTCAAAAAAAATTTTTGGAGGGTTTCTCCAAGCAGTTTTGTAGTTAGCTTTAACTTGGCATTCAGTATGCTTTTTATCACAGCAAAAGGATTTCAGTGTATTTCTCAAAAAGTATCATTGCATCTCAAAGGTAAAAGCCACTAAAAGAGCAAATACAATACAAACTGCCTGGATGTCGCACACAACCTGTGCGGTTTTAATGAGAAACAGGCCGAAGCAAGCGGGAATATAACGAGGTGTGATGATTTAAAATGAGAAAGAGAGGTTATGAGTGAAAATAGATATGGGACAGGGACAGGTTTCACATTTGTAATTTCAGAAGAAACTGGAGTATATGGAGGTACAGTATTTACACAGCGTGCGTTCCACCAGTCACAGTGTTTATTAGAGAAATTGAGACTGATGATGGTCCGTCTTTCTCCTCCCGTTCTCTTCCCCAGCGGAGACTCGGACGCTGCCTCGGTCCAGCTCCATGGCAGCGGGGCTGGAGAGGAACGGGAGAACTCGAGTCCAGGCCATCTTCTCGCATGCAGCCGGCGACAACAGCACCCTGCTCAGCTTCTTTGAGGGCGATGTGATAACCCTGCTGGTCCCCGAGGCCCGTGATGGGTGGCACTACGGAGAGAATGAGAAGACGAGGATGTGAGTGCCACTTGTGTATTCAAAGAAAGATTTTGATTTGCCTTCTCTGAAGATTGTACAGTGTTCTGGTCCGATATTAGGTACATAAAAGTTGTCAATGAGCCCCAAAAGTTAACAAATTAGTTTTTTTATTTGCTAATATCTGCCTGCTCACCTCTTCCAGGCGTGGCTGGTTTCCCTTCTCCTACACGCGGGTGATCTCGGACAGCGACAGCAGCTCAATGAGGCAGCTTCGGGTACACAAGTAAGTTTTGTAGATTTCCTTTTTGTCCTAAAAATAAAAGTCCTTACTTCACTGAACATGAAGCAATTGCATGATGCATAATTGAACTGATATATTTGTTTTGTAGGCATATTTATCATTTTTGTGTTATTTTATTTGAGGTGAATATTGACATCTGATTTTGATGAATGACATTGATAGGCCCGAGAGCTTTTGAGTCGTAATGCCCTTCCAATGAAAACCGAAGATTAAATAACCAATTATGGAAAGCAACAGCCCACTGTTCCCCGCTGTTCCCCCCCACAGATCTCCTTATACTCCCGAATGGCTCGGGAGTAATTGCTGATATATATTTTTTTGATTTCTTTATTTAAAAGGGACAACACACATTAATCAGCATGAGTACAGAGTCCAACATGTAAATGTGCCAGATGTAGCCATACAGGCTGATTTTCATCTGCAGTCCCTAGCAGGTCAATGGCTTAAAACAACAGATACGCTACAACAATACAACTAATACAACAAAACAACACTTTACTTGAAGGTGTCTACTTAATCGTGACATGACACTGTCATAACTATGACATGACACTGTCATGAACGCGTCATAAACGTTATAAACAAGTCAAACGTTTAGGACTTCTGTCATTAAGTGTCATTCATTTTTTGTCACGAAAAGTTGACATTGTTTGGGTTGTCTTGATTATGACAACTTGACGTTAATCAAAGTGACGTTACCGGAAGTTGTCTTGGTCATAAGTTGACATTAAATTATTTTGGGATGTCTTTGTAATGACAATTTGACATTAACCAGGATGACATTACCAGAAGAGGTCTTTGTCATGACAACTTGACATTAAATTTCTTTGGAGTGTCCTTATTAAGACAATTTGATATTAAACAGGATGAAATTATGTCAAGTTGTCATGACAAAGACATCTTCTGGTAATGTCATCCCGGTTAATGTCAAGTTGTCATTACAAAGACATCCCAAACAAATGTAATGTCAACTTGCCATGACCAAGAGAGAACTTCTGGCAATGTCACTTTGATTAATGTCAAGCTGTCATAATGAAGACAACCCAAATAATGTCAACTTGTCATGACAAAAACCGATTGGCACTAAATGACAGAAGTCATAAACGTTAATGACTTGTTTATAAGGTCTACGACACGTTCACGACAGTGTCATCTCATAGTTATGACAGTGTCATGTCACGATTATGTCGATACCTTCAAGTAAAGTGTTACCCAACAAATACACATAAAACAAGACAGACATAGGCATAGACAAGTAAACATGACACAACCACTATTCCAGATTATGACAACTGGCAAGTTGATGGCATGAGGAAAAAACACAACATACACAGTAGATACAGGCAAAAGTGCATAGGCACACATTAGAACGCATCAACAACACATAAGCACACACAGACACACTACTAGAACGATAAAGACAAACACATTATTCTGTATTATGGCAGCATATTTGATTAGTCAATAACCAATGTTTTATGGATTTGGAGAAGGAGTTGATAGATATCCTTAGTTCTGTGGGTATGGTATTCCATGTACTAAGGGCTGCCCCAAAGGGAAAAAGCTGACTGTTTTTCTACAGTCGCCTCTTGTAGATGCTCTGGTGGATGAAAATGTTTACCAGGTTTTCTAATTGTCTGCCCACCTGTGTGTTTGCAGCCTCCACGGGAAGAGCAGCAGCACAGGCAACCTACTAGAGAGAGAAGACATGGCTCTGCCCGTCCCTGATTACGGCCTCCACTCCCGTATGGAGGCACAGAGCGCTGCCGCGCTGCATGGAAGACAACAACAACAACAACGCCCCTACAGTGTTGCGGTGCCAGGCTTCTCACAGGTGGGGGGGGGCACAAAAAAAACACACACACACACACACACACACTGGCATCAACCCACACGTGAGTTCGCACATGACACGTGAGCGGAGCTCAAAGTTTGATTGTAGACCTGAGATACACTACAGGAATAGCTTTGCTTTGACAGGCTGTCTCTTCCCTAACCGGCGATTACAGTAATCTTGTGCCAAAGCTCGACGAGAACGCCTTGCTACGTTAGCTTATATGGACGCAGAAATCCATTCTCCTTCGCTTCACATGTTCCTGTTTACGGAAGGTCGGCTGTTAGACGTGGCACAGCTCAGATTGGAGGAGTCCACCTCTCCGCCTGGCTGCCTCCCTCTCTGAGGAAAGTACTTCTGACAGTTGACAACGGAGTGAGCGTTTGCCCAGCTGACTGAAAGGAAGAGGAGGGAGAGAGGAGGCAGTCGTGTGATGTGGGAGCCGGGGGTAATTTTTCAAAAGGCAAAATCAGAAGTAGATTTATGCAACACTGAACCCTTCTCTATCCGCCCAGCTTCCCTCCTACGCCTCACCTGGAACATTAAACGTGGGCGACGCTTAATTGCACAACAGTCACGTAACAACTCAAACTGTTTCTTCCGCCTCACAGCATTTCGAGATGGAAACGTCTCTGCTGACATTTCTGAGAGCGGTGTTTTGTCGTCGGGGCTTGAAAGCGTCTGTAATGCTTTGGTCACCCAGTGAGCACTTATGTGATGATTTCTGGATGAGTAAACATTTGGTTAACAACGGGCTGAACTTGGTTGGAAAGTGACGGTGTTTGTTGAAGGTTACACACTGCTGTGGATCAAAAAACTGTGGACTTAAAAAAATTGTAATTTAAATGTTCTTTTAACAGACATTCAATGATATTTCGACATCCAAATCACCAAATAATGTGAGTTAATATTTACTGGGCAGACCAGACAATTGATAAGAGCAATGAGGTAATAACGCAGTATTAAATTCAAATAAACACAAGATCTTTTTATATTTTTTTCATTTGAATTATTATTCTAACAACTTCATAGAGTCATAGAGTTTATCAGACTTTATATCCAGCTAAGGCGGCTGTAGGAAGGGAGCCTCGGGGGAGTTACTGCTGAGCTTCAACCGTGTTTATTTGCCGCCATCTGCTGGCTGCTGTGGTCGTTGCAGCGTTCCAGTTCATCGCTTTCAGAACTATTTCTCATGTTGTTCACCAGCAAGGACCACACCGTCAACCGGATACGTTCAACCACTGAACCCTCGTGTTGTCTTCCCGTCAACCACGCTGCTTTTTGTCATTCTGGGTCAAAATGAAAACCTTTTTTTTTTTTTTTTTTTCCACTTTTGTGGCTTTTTTTTGACGTTTTGAAGCTTTTTGTCCCCCTAAGTTTTAAGTCACTTTTTCCGACGTCTTTGTCGATTTTTAGTTTTTTACGTTTTCTTTACGTTTTTGAAGCTTTTCTTGACTTTTTTCGTCACTTTTTCTGATGTCCCTGTCGTTTTTTTTTTTTTTTTTTTTTTGTTCTTGTTTTTTTCCACATTTTTGAAGCATTTTTGTCATTTTTTTTCAACCTTCTATCATTTCTTTTTTTCAAATGCTATAAAATCTAATAAAATATCCAAATGAATTGAAAATATTGAACTGATAATTCATTATACACTAAAGAACCTTTTTTTTTTGGACAATTTGATTGAAAGAAACCCAAATTTTTGATATAGAGACTTTTTGAAAATGGGTTAACTTTGACCCGAGGACAACAGGAGGGTTAATAATGACAGACGATTGGAATGCGATGCGCAAAGTCGCTTGAAAGTCGTCAGTTGACTGCGTTGAGGGGCGGAGGCTTTGGTAGGGAGTCAGCCACAGCACCCGGGCACCACAGACCCCTCTTAGGAGCTCAACCCTCTGAGGATGATAGACACACCGGCGCATCCAAACGATGTTTGACAAAACTGAAACTCAAAAAGCAATATTACAACATTTTATTTACTATTTTAATCATGTACTGTACAACCTAAAGACTTTGGCAAACTCATTTTAAGCACGGAAATAATTCGTATTACACATCAAGTTTGTTTTCAAAAGAAATTTGAGGAATTTCTAAAAACCAACACCAGCGTTTCAGCTTTAGTGCCAAATAATCTCTTTACACATTGCTCTAGAAAAATAATGTAATCACTGTACGGAAAGCTGAGTTTGTTCTGAACATTTTGATATGAAACATACGGGGATTAGTAATATGCAAATCACTTTAAAAAAGGTACATAGGTACAAAGAAGATGTGTGAAAATGCCCTTAAACCTCAGAGGGGAGTAGAAAAGAGAGGAACAGAAAGAGGTTGGGAGGGAGGGGTGCGGAACGCGAGAGGACAGGATTAGGCGGGTATTTATCGGGATACCGGAAGAGGCGTGTTTGAGTCGTGGCCCTGCTCCTGAAATGATGCCAGGTAGCTTCAAGTTGAGTAAATGGCGTGACTAAATGCCTCCTGTCTTTGTCTTTACAGCAAGGAGTTGAAGAGTACGAGCCCCGCTTCCCCACAAGGTAAGAACCCCTTGTTGCAGTAAATATAAATATATATATACTGTACACTGTATGTATTTCTTTTGATACAAAAATCTGATTAAATTCAGTTCCAGTTCAGTCAGTTCAAGCAGAATCTCACCCAAATGAAATATGGGGCTTCCACTTTGGTCGCACGCAATTGGAAGTGCTTGTGGGTGGGAAGCCAGTGAGGGATTGGGTCCTTCTTGTCCCGGCGCTGGGATCTTCCAAACACCTCTCTGAATGAGCTGACTGAACGAGAACGGGCTTGAAACCGTGTTGAAAACGGCTGAAAGTGGAGAGGTAAAGAGAAAGTGGGATCGGGCCGCTCTGTGGCGCGTAGCCTAAAGTCCAGACCCGCAGACACACAACCAGCAGAACACACAGCTGAACACACCGCATTTTAGTTTGGTGGTGTTTTCTTTGTGCTCCTTTTGTGTTATCATTCTGTTCTGCTTGCACTTGTTTCATAGGATACAATAAGTGACAATATCATGTAGTGTTTATACGGCATATTGGTAGAAGACGGGCTTTGTGATTGGTCGGCTATGAATGTTGAGAGGTCAACCTACATAGGACCATTAGAAATAATATGTTTTTTAATGGTAGAAATAGATTAAATTATAAGGCATGTTATTGGTTAACTTTGTTTCTATTGTACGCTTTCGTTGATTTAAGTTTTTTTGGGTTTTTTTTATTCAAGTTTTCTTTTTGGTTGATTAAGGTTTTAATTAGTTTTTTTGTTCATTAATATAAAACACTCGTGCTTTGAGCTCCCAGCTCCTCCCAATGCCCCCCCCCCATGCACCATGCAGCTCCAGTAGTGCTTCCACCTGCTCACTGCACCCACCCAATCCCTAACAAGCTCACCTTGCTTCAAACCCTTCTCATTCACGGTTCATTTGATTCAAACCAACCAAGTTACAGGTCGGGTCGGGTCGAGCTTTTAGAGCGTGGGGGGGGATGTTTGGTTTCTCGTGTTGGCGGGGTCAGGTGACGTGGTCTCTGCCTCTCCATGTGTCCTGCTTGTGTTTGCTGCTGTTTCTCCTGAGCCAGCCCACCTGGAAGCCTCTCCCTCTCTTTGTCCACAGTTCCACAGAGGGCAAATTGATTTCGACAGTGTGAGGACAGACAGACAAACAGGCACAGACTCAGCCAGACGATGCAATAGGACAGGCACCTTGCTGCCCCCCCCTCAACCAACCCCTTCCCTCACCCTTACCCCTCCTCTCCTGCCTCCCTGCCTCCCACTTACAGCAATAAACTCTCCCTGAGCCAATCAATGCAAGGAAGATGCTTTGGTCTGTATCTTTCCCTCCCTCTGATCTCCCTCTTTCCTCCCCCAATCCCCCCCCATGCTGTCTAACTATCCGGTTGCCTCACCGACTACTGACTCCTTGCGATGCCTCGGTGCCGTGCCGCGCCAAACCAGAACAAAACAGACTCTGTGCCATCCAAATATTGAAAATCAATGTGATGGACATTTTTCTCTGAGGAAAATGCATCTCTTGCTTGTCTTTCATGCATGTACATTTCTTTTACATATCGCTGGGGATTCTATTTCCCCACCAAAGGGAACCAGATTCTCACAAATGTCAGTGCTCTCCATCAGAATGACAATGTAAAGGATATGTAAATCAGGGTGTGTGAAATGAATAATGTTGATCCCAAAGAGGATTTCAATGTTAAAAAAAAATAATAATAAAAAAAAAAAACGGCATTACAATCAATATATTTACTGGGTCTTTCAGTATTCAATAATCATTTTACCTTGTCATGCTGTGAGGTTTTGTATTCCTCTGAGATAAGAGGCCATGTATCACGAATAGTGAACAGCTAATATCAATGTTTTAACTTAAGAGTGGAGACAATGTGACTGGAATGTTGACTGTACATACATAAATGTGCCATACAGAAGTGCTTGTCATAAAGTATCTAGAATCAGTTCATTCAACAACAAAAAAACGCACCTTATTGAAAAATAATCGTCTATATTTCTGACTTTCTGTAAACAAACTTACTGTAATAACGTTTCCAGTATCAGCCTTTGGACTTGTTCTCCACCATCTTATGGAGGGACGCTGTGCTCTGACACACAAACCCAGGTGCTCGGGGGTCCTTTGGCTATTTATTGTGCGGTGTGAATATCATACCAAGGCTGAATGGGGTCAACTCTCCCTCGTCTCTGAGCAACATGCGAGGCTCCGAGTTTGGTTCGGAAAAATTGCGACGTTTTTCTTAAACAAAAATGCTGACCATTTGCTAGCTTCTCAAATGTGAAGGTGTACTGCTACAAAAAAGAAAAAGCAATGAGAAAGCAATTTAGAAGACTTTGGTATTTGGACATGTTTTTACATTTCGCAGAAAAGAAAAAAATTAATAGGCTGATAAATTCATTACATTTCTAATAGTTGCTGCCTTAGCTAGGTTACCCATCGTTCATGCAGAAAAGAAAAGACAACTGGAACTGTTTGGCTTGAAGCACATGATCTCCAAACACGTTTTTTTGTTTTGTTTTTGCAACCATTTTTAAAGAAACAATATGTACATATTATAGTGCCTCTTACTGTGGATTAAATTACTAATGTGAATAATATATTTTTATGGCAACTTAAAGCTATTGTGCGTAGCTTCTGTCTCCCCCCATGAGGAATTCATTATCTAAGTAATGACAACACTGTCGGAGCGTCCACATGATACAAGCCTTTCGTGACCGCGCTGCTAGTAGCCAAGGAGGACACGGAGGATTAAAACACATGATGGACTCTTCAGAAGAGTTCATTATCTTCACTCGAGTTTCTGTGCGGGAAAGTCGCCGGACGCCACAATCTTCTGAACATAGTCACACTGCGATAAACGGAGTTGTGTGGAGCTGATGGTCTTAATTAGCTTTGGAGCAACTCATTTGGCAACGGCTTGAATGTAACGGACGTTCATTAATATCACGAAGTTACGCACTGAAGCTTTAACACTTCAAATTTTCAGTAGCAAATATGCTGATGAACTTCTGGATCCAGAGATTCAAATGAGGCATCAGCAGCTGAAACGGGGTCTCTGTGAAGGGCCCGTATTGATGGCACTGCCTCTCTGCAGCCTTGATGGGGAGGGGAGTTCATTTGATGTTGAAACCTCATTCAGCCTTCATGTACTGTTGCCTTTTCCAATTTAAAGGCTTGATTTTTTAAAAACTCCCAGTGATTGAAAACACCATGTTTTGAAGATTAAAGAAGTGTTTGTCTGATTCTCTCTGTGCTAAATAAAGACGCTGGTCTGCCTGTCTGTACGTCGGTCCAGTTAGTGCCTGTCTTTACTAACCACTGTCCCCCTGTTGGCAACTAGCAGAGTGGAGTTGATCTTCCTCATATTGTTGGCTTCTCAATCTTTTTTTTTTTTTTTTTTTTTTTTTTTTTTAAAAATAATCTCATCCAAAGAGTGAAGGTGAAAATGTAGACTCTGCACCTCTCCTATGCCTCCTATTCTGCAGAAATGTCTGTCTTTACCAAATATTGAATGTGGTCAAGTCTTGAAATAGTTTATTCTTTTCTCCAAATTAGTGAAAAAGTGAGGAAGAAACTTTCACTTGTTGCCAACAATTGATAAGGTTTTCTCGTACCAAGTCTCACTTCCCTGATCAGCTGCATTCTGCGTTGTAGTTTTCACTTCTTTTCAGTGGAACAATTCAAGATGGACATTTTTGCATTGTAGAAATGTTTCTCTTGCTTCACACTGTATGTCTGCATTTAGCTTTCCTCTGTTTGTCTGTTACCTAACACTCGTCTTCCCCCTCAGCTTTGCCAACCCCCTTTTTTTCCATCTCTGTCTTGATACATTTAGAGACAAAAGTCCAGTGCAAACGACTGGAAGCTGCCAGTGTTTCTTCTTTCTCCACTAAAATAAGCCCAAGGTATGACTGCCATCGCTGCAGAGATAGCACACCAACCACCTGTGACCAAATAAGTCCTACATCAACTGATGTGATGTGATTTTATTTTTTGAGGAGTTTTGTTGTAAAATAATAAAAAAAAAAACTACATATATTGTACAGAGGATTTATGCTCATGCATGCTTTGGGGGCACCAAAAAGTTTAACATTGATGACCTCAAATGTATGGTGAATTTCTACTCTAAAAATATGAAATAAATTAATTCAGCTGAACATTTTTGGTTGTTTCTGTTCATTTTGTTTTTTCTTTCTTCTTTCTTTCAAATGGGTTTTCATTGCTTCTTTTATAGCTTGTCAAACTAAAATAAATGTTCACTAATCTACAGTAGTGCATTAATAAAGCAGCTTAACCAGAGTTTTGTTCCAAAAAGGTTTTGTTTGCACCATCGTTCTCATAGTTAGCTGGTGATCATCCTCTTGCTTTTAGTGCATTAATCAGAGGCTCTTCTTGCACATTTGGTGTCACTTCTCATCCTAATATTTCTGGAACTCAGTTGGTTCCCATCATAACCTTCCACCGGCCATGTTGCATGGACAGTCTGTGTTTAGTGCAAAGTAGTAGTTACGCTGCATCCTAAGTTCCCTGACCTGCCAATGCCATACACCCACTGGCCTGCTCTTCCTGCTGCAAAGGTACCTTTTTCAACTCGTGTGTGTGTGTGTGTGTGTGTGTGTGTGTGTGTGTGTGTGTGTGTGTGTGTGTGTGTGTGTGTGTGTGTGTGTGTGTGTGTGTGTGTGTGTGTGTGTGTGTGTGTGTGTGTGTGTGTGTGTGTGTGTGTGTGTGTGTGTGTGTGTGTGTGTGTGTGTGTGTGTGTGTGTGTGTGTGTGTGTGTGTACGTTATAGTGCCAGTGTCTGTCTGTTGTGGTTTGTATGCCTGTCTGTGTGCATATCTGTTTTATTGTTTACATTTTTACATGTTAACGCACAGCAAGTGTGTGTGTGTTATGGTTTCTATTTTGTGTAGATTCATATGTATATATAGATATTATACATTTTACATACAACAGTAGAATTACTATAAACAAGCAAGATCAGGAGTGAATTGGACTGGCAGCCTCTTGAGCACAGTTTCTCAAAGTGCGGCCTGTGGGCAAATGGCGGCCCTCAGAACCATTTTTTGCAGCCCATGGACATGAAATGACATGACAGGCATGCATTATACTTTAACCATCTGCAGTACATTTAAATACTTTTGTATACAAAAGTGTAGTATGTCATAAAACGTCATAGTATATCAAAAACAAGTCATAGAAAGTCATATGTCATTAAAAGAGATCGAAAAGTTATAGAAAGGGGGCCCCCCAGTAGCTCACAAGGTAGGCTGTGTACCATTAAGGCTCAATACTAATCACAGAAGCAAAGTTAAGAAAAAAAGTCATAGTATAGTATGTCAAAAACAGTCATAGTATTGTATGTCGTCAACAAAAAAAAACAGTAGGTCAATGGGTAGCATGTGTACCGTTAATGTTCAATACTAATCGCAGCAGCCAGGGTTCGAGTTTGTTGAAGAAACTCATAAAAAAGTCATAGTATAGTATGTCGAACAAAAGTCTAGTAGAACAAAAGTATAGTATGTCAACAGAAGATGTAAAAAAATCATAGTATAGCATGTTGAACAAAAGTCTTAGTATAGTATGTCGACAGAAGATTTAAAAAAGTCATAGTATAGTGTGCCGAATGAAGTCACAGAATAGAATGTCGGAAATAGTCACAAAGAAGCCAGTCGAAAAAAGTCATAGTATAGTTTGTTTAAAAAAACTCACGAACTCATAGTATAGTATGTTGAAAAAGTCACAAAAAAGGCATAGTATAGTATGTCGAGAATAGCCATAGTATAGTATGTCGAAATAAGTTAATAAAAAGTCATAGTATAGTATGTCAAATAACAGTCAAAAAGTCATAGCATAGGAAAGCAGCATGGTGGCCCCACATCAAGAAGGTACAGGGTTCAAATCCACACAGTGTTGAAAAAAGATTTATGGAAGTCTTAGTATAGTAGGTCAAAAAGCGTCATACTATAGTACGTTGAAAAAAGTTATAAAAAGTCATAGTATAGAATGTCGAAACAAATAATAAAAGTTGTGTTATAGTAGTTGTTTGTCGAAAAAAGTCATAGTATAGTATGTTGAAAAAAGTTAATAACTAGTAATAGTATAGTATGTTGAATGACCTTACAAAAAGTCACAGTATAGGAAAGCAGCACAGCGGCCCAATGGTTAGCACTGTGGCCTCACATCAAGAAGGTACAGGGTTGGAATCCACATAGTGTACTATGTGGATTCCAACCCTGTACCTTGAAAAATATGTTATGTATGTTGAAAAAAGTCATACTATGTCCAAAATAATTTCAAAAAGTCTCAGTATAGTATGTCGAAAAAAGTCCTAGTATAGTATGTTGAAAAAAGACTACAAAAACTAATCAGCACGGTAGCCCAATGGTTAGCTCTATTATCTCTCTCTAGCTCTAGTATGGTTTTTGAAAAAAAATATTGTATAGTATGTCAAAAAAAGTCATAGTATGTTGAAAGTTTTTTCAAAAAGTCTCAGTATAGTATGTCGAAAAAAGTAATAATATAGCAAGTTGAAAAAAGATTTATGAAATTCTTAGTATAGTATGTCGAAAAGTGTCATACTATATATATAGTACGTCGAAAAAAGTTATAAAAAGTCTTAGTTTAGAATGTCGAAAAAAATCTTAATAAAAGATGTAGTATAGTTTGTTTAAAAAAACTCATAAACTCATAGTATAGTATGTTGAAAAAAAGTCAAAGTATAGTATGTCGAAAAAATTAATAGTATAGTATGATGAAAAAAGTCATAGTATAGTATGTTGAAAAAAGCCATAGTATAGTCTGTCGATTTGCACTGGGTTTGAATCCAAATAGTATAGTATGTCGAAAAAAGTCATAGTATAGTACGTTGAAAAAAGTAATAGAACAGTATGTTGAAAAAGTTTATAGTACGACGAAAAAAGTAAATCAGCATGATGGCCCAATGGTCCTCACAGTAAGAAGGTACAGGGTTCAAATCCACATAGTATAGTATCTCAGTATAGTATGTCAAAAAAAGTAATAATATAGCAAGTTGAAATAAGATTTATAAAAAAGTCTTAGTCTAGTATGTCGAAAAGGGTCATAGCAAAAAGTCCTAGTATAGTATGTCGAAAAAAGTCATATTATAGTATGTCGAAAAAAGTCATAGTATAGCATGTCGAAAAAAGTCATAAGTCATAGTGTACTATGTCGAAAAAAGTCGTAGTATAGTATGTCGAAAAAAGTCATAAGTCATAGTATAGTATGACAAAAAAAGTCATAGTATAGTATGTCGAAAAATTAATAGTATAGTGTGATGAAAAAAGTCATAGTATAGTATGTCGAAAAAAGCCATAGTATAGTATGTACAAAAAAGTCATAGTATAGTATGTCGAAAAAAGTCATAGTATAGTATGTCGAAAAAATGTATAGTATAGTATGATGAAAAAATTCATAGTATAGTATGTCGAAAAAAGTAAAAAAAAGGCATAGTATAGTATGTCGATTTTCACTGGGTTTGAATCCACATACTATAGTATGTCGAAAAAAATAATAGTATAGTATGATGAAAAAATTCATAGTATAGTATGTCGACAAAAGTCACAAAAAAGTCTGCCTGTGGAGGCTCGATGCTGGAGGATTTGGCATCACCTTTGACCTTTTTAATAGTATGTCGAAAAAAGTCATAGTATGGTACAATGAAAAAAGTAAATCAGCACGGTGGCCCAATGGTTAGTACTGCGTCCTCACAGTAAGAAGGTACAGGGTTCAAATCCACATAGTATAGTATCTCAGTATAGTATGTCAAGAAAAGTAATAATATAGCAAGTTGAAATAAGATTTATAAAAAAGTCTTAGTCTAGTATGTCGAAAAGGGTCATAGCAAAAAGTCCTAGTATAGTATGTCGAAAAAAGTCATATTATAGTATGTCGAAAAAAGTCATAGTATAGCATGTCGAAAAAAGTCATAAGTCATAGTGTACTATGTCGAAAAAAGTCGTAGTATAGTATGTCGAAAAAAGTCATAAGTCATAGTATAGTATGACAAAAAAAGTCATAGTATAGTATGTCGAAAAATTAATAGTATAGTGTGATGAAAAAAGTCATAGTATAGTATGTCGAAAAAAGCCATAGTATAGTATGTACAAAAAAGTCATAGTATAGTATGTCGAAAAAATGTATAGTATAGTATGATGAAAAAATTCATAGTATAGTATGTCGAAAAAAGTAAAAAAAAGGCATAGTATAGTATGTCGATTTTCACTGGGTTTGAATCCACATACTATAGTATGTCGAAAAAAATAATAGTATAGTATGATGAAAAAATTCATAGTATAGTATGTCGAAAAAAGTCACAAAAAAGTCTGCCTGTGGAGGCTCGATGCTGGAGGATTTGGCATCACCTTTGACCTTTTTAATAGTATGTCGAAAAAAGTCATAGTATGGTACAATGAAAAAAGTAAATCAGCACGGTGGCCCAATGGTTAGTACTGCGTCCTCACAGCAAGAAGGTACAGGGTTCAAATACACATAGTTTAGTATGATGAAAAAAGTCATAGTATGTCAAAAAAAGCCATAGTATAGTATGTTGAAAAAAGTTATAAAAATTCATAGTATAGTATGTCGAAAAAAGTAAAAAAAAGCCATAGTATAGTATGTCGATTTTCACTGGGTTTGAATCCACATAGTATGTCGAAAAAAGTATAGTATGATGAAAAAAGTCATAGTATAGTATGTCAAAAAAAGCCATAGTATAGTTTGACGAAAAAAGTCATAGTATAGTATGTTAGAAAAAAGTCACAAAAAAGTCATAGTATAGTATGACGAAAAAAGTCATAGTATAGCATGTCGAAAAAATGTCAAAAAAAGTCACAAAAAAGTCTGCCTGTGGAGGCTCGATGCTGGAGGATTTGGCGTCACCTTTGACCTTTTTAATAGTATGTCGAAAAAAGTCATAATATGGTACAAGGAAAAAAGTAAATCAGCACGGTGGCGCAATGGTTAGTACTGCGTCCTCACAGCAAGAAGGTACAGGGTTCAAATACACATAGTATAGTATCTTGAAAAAAGTCACAGTATAGTATGTCCAAAAAAGCCATAGTATAGTATGTCAAAAAAAGTCATACTATAGTATATTTGAAAAAAGTCACAAAAAAGTCATAGTATAGTATGACGAAAAAAGTCATAGTATAGTATGTGTACTATGTCGAAAAAAAGTCATAGTATAGTACGTGTACTATGTTGAAAAAAGTCATAGTATAGTATGATGAAAAAAGTCATAGTATGGTACAAGGAAAAAAGTAAATCAGCACGGTGGCCCAATGGTTAGTACTGCGTCCTCACAGCAAGAAGGTACAGGGTTCAAATACACATAGTATAGTATCTCAGTATAGTATGTCAAAAAAGCCATAGTATAGTATGTCGATAATAGCCATAGTATTTAAAAAAAGAAGTCATAGTATAGTATATCAGGAAAAGTCACAGTATAGCATGTCAAAAATAGTCAACAAAAAGTCATAGTGTAGTATGTCGATTTTCACTGGGTTTGAATCCACATACTATAGTATGTCGAAAAAAATAATAGTATAGGATGATGAAAAAATTCATAGTATAGTATGTCGAAAAAAGTCACAAAAAAGTCATAATATAGTATGTCGAAAAAAGTCATAGTATAGTATGTCGAAAAAAGTCATAGTATGGTACAAGGAAAAAAGTAAATCAACACGGTGGCCCAATGGTTAGTACTGCGTCCTCACAGCAAGAAGGTACAGGGTTCAAATACACATAGTATAGTATGTCCAAAAAAGCCATAGTATAGTATGTCGATTTGCACTGGGTTTGAATCCACATAGTATAGTATGTTGAAAAAAGTCATAGTATAGTACAATGAAAAAAGTAATAGAACAGTATGTGGAAAAAGTTTATAGTACGACAAAAAAAGTAAATCAGCATGATGGCCCAATGGTCCTCACAGTAAGAAGGTACAGGGTTCAAATCCACATAGTATAGTATCTCAAAAAAAGTAATAATATAGCAAGTTGAAATAAGATTTATAAAAAAGTCTTAGTCTAGTATGTCGAAAAGGGTCATAGCAAAAAGTCATAGTATAGTATGTCGAAAAAAGTCATAGTATAGTATGTCGAAAAAAGTCATAGTATAGCATGTCGAAAAAAGTTATAAGACATAGTGTACTATGTCGAAAAAAGTCATAAGTCATAGTATAGTATGTCGAAAAAAGTCCTAGTATAGTATGACAAAAAAAGTCATAAGTCATAGTGTACTATGTCGAAAAAAGTCATAGTATAGTATGTCGAAAAAATAAATAATATAGTATGATGAAAAAATTCATAGTATAGGATGACGAAAAAAGTCATAGTACAGTATGTCGATTTGCACTGGGTTTGAATCCACATAGTATAGTACGTCGAAAAAAGTTATAAAAAGTCATAGTATAGAATGTCAAAACAAATAATAACAGTTGTGGTACAGTTTGTCAAAAAAAACTCAGGAAATCATAGTATAGTATGTTGAAAAAGTCACAAAAAAGCCATAGTATAGTATGTCGAAAAAAGTTAATAAAAAGTCATAGTATAGTATGTCCAAAAAAGTTAATAAAAAGTCATAGTATAGTATGTCCAAAAAAGTTAATAAAAAGTCATAGTATAGTATGTCAAAAAAAGTTAATAAAAAGCCATAGTATAGTATGTCAAAAAAAGTTAATAAAAAGTTATAGTATAGTATGTCGAATAAAGTTACAAAAGGTCATAGCATAGGAAAGCGGCACGGTCGCCCAATGGTTAGCACTGTGGCCTCACTTCGAAACGAATAATAAAAGTTGTGGTATAGTTTGTCGAAAAAAACTCAGGAACTCATAGTATAGTATGTTGAAAAAGTCACAAAAAAGTCATAGTATAGTACGTCCAAAAAAGTCATAATATGGTACAAGGAAAAAAAGTAAATCAGCACGGTGGCCCAATGGTTAGTACTGTGGCCTCACAGCAAGAAGGTACAGGGTTCAAATACACATAGCATAGTATGTTGAAAAAAGTCATAGTATAGTATGTACAAAAAAGTCATAGTATAGTATGTCGAAAAAATTTATAGTATGATGAAAAAATTCATAGTATAGTATGTCGAAAAAAGTAAAAAAAAGCCATAGTATAGTATGTCGATTTTCATTGGGTTTGAATCCACATACTATAGTATGTCGAAAAAAATAATAGTATAGTATGATGAAAAAATTCATAGTATAGTATGTCGAAAAAAGTAAAAAAAAGCCATAGTATAGTATGTCGATTTTCATTGGGTTTGAATCCACATACTATAGTATGTCGAAAAAAATAATAGTATAGTATGATGAAAAAATTCATAGTATAGTATGTCGAAAAAAGTCACAAAAAAGTCTGCCTGTGGAGGCTCGATGCTGGAGGATTTGGCATCACCTTTGACCTTTTTAATAGTATGTCGAAAAAAGTTATAGTATGGTACAATGAAAAAAGTAAATCAGCACGGTGGCCCAATAGTTAGTACTGCGTCCTCACAGCAAGAAGGTACAGGGTTCAAATACACATAGTTTAGTATGATGAAAAAAGTCATAGTATGTCAAAAAAAGCCATAGTATAGTATGTTGAAAAAAGTTATAAAAATTCATAGTATAGTATGTCGAAAAAAGTAAAAAAAAGCCATAGTATAGTATGTCGATTTTCACTGGGTTTGAATCCACATACTATAGTATGTCGAAAAAAGTATAGTATGATGAAAAAAGTCATAGTATAGTATGTCAAAAAAAGCCATAGTATAGTTTGACGAAAAAAGTCATAGTATAGTATGTTAGAAAAAAGTCACAAAAAAGTCATAGTATAGTATGACGAAAAAAGTCATAGTATAGCATGTCGAAAAAAATGTCAAAAAGTCACAAAAAAGTCTGCCTGTGGAGGCTCGATGCTGGAGGATTTGGCGTCACCTTTGACCTTTTTAATAGTATGTCGAAAAAAGTCATAGTATGGTACAATGAAAAAAGTAAATCAGCACGGTGGCGCAATGGTTAGTACTGCGTCCTCACAGCAAGAAGGTACAGGGTTCAAATACACATAGTATAGTATCTTGAAAAAAGTCACAGTATAGTATGTCCAAAAAAGCCATAGTATAGTATGTCAAAAAAAGTCATACTATAGTATGTTTGAAAAAAGTCACAAAAAAGTCATAGTATAGTATGACGAAAAAAGTCATAGTATAGTATGTGTACTATGTCGAAAAAAGTCATAGTATAGTACGTGTACTATGTCGAAAAAAGTCATAGTATAGTATGATGAAAAAAGTCATAGTATGGTACAAGGAAAAAAGTAAATCAGCACGGTGGCCCAATGGTTAGTACTGCGTCCTCACAGCAAGAAGGTACAGGGTTCAAATACACATAGTATAGTATCTCAGTATAGTATGTCAAAAAAGCCATAGTATAGTATGTCGATAATAGCCATAGTATTTAAAAAAAGAAGTCATAGTATAGTATATCAGGAAAAGTCACAGTATAGCATGTCAAAAATAGTAAACAAAAAGTCATAGTGTAGTATGTCGATTTTCACTGGGTTTGAATCCACATACTATAGTATGTCGAAAAAAATAATAGTATAGGATGATGAAAAAATTCATAGTATAGTATGTCGAAAAAAGTCACAAAAAAGTCATAATATAGTATGTCGAAAAAAGTCATAGTATAGTATGTCGAAAAAACTCATAGTATGGTACAAGGAAAAAAGTAAATCAACACGGTGGCCCAATGGTTAGTACTGCGTCCTCACAGCAAGAAGGTACAGGGTTCAAATACACATAGTATAGTATGTCCAAAAAAGCCATAGTATAGTATGTCGATTTGCACTGGGTTTGAATCCACATAGTATAGTATGTTGAAAAAAGTCATAGTATAGTACAATGAAAAAAGTAATAGAACAGTATGTGGAAAAAGTTTATAGTACGACAAAAAAAGTAAATCAGCATGATGGCCCAATGGTCCTCACAGTAAGAAGGTACAGGGTTCAAATCCACATAGTATAGTATCTCAAAAAAAGTAATAATATAGCAAGTTGAAATAAGATTTATAAAAAAGTCTTAGTCTAGTATGTCGAAAAGGGTCATAGCAAAAAGTCATAGTATAGTATGTCGAAAAAAGTCATAGTATAGTATGTCGAAAAAAGTCATAGTATAGCATGTCGAAAAAAAAAAGTATAAGACATAGTGTACTATGTCGAAAAAGTCATAAGTCATAGTATAGTATGTCGAAAAAGTCCTAGTATAGTATGACAAAAAAAGTCATAAGTCATAGTGTACTATGTCGAAAAAAGTCATAGTATAGTATGTCGAAAAAATAAATAATATAGTATGATGAAAAAATTCATAGTATAGGATGACGAAAAAAGTCATAGTACAGTATGTCGATTTGCACTGGGTTTGAATCCACATAGTATAGTACGTCGAAAAAAGTTATAAAAAGTCATAGTATAGAATGTCAAAACAAATAATAACAGTTGTGGTATAGTTTGTCGAAAAAAACTCAGGAAATCATAGTATAGTATGTTGAAAAAGTCACAAAAAAGCCATAGTATAGTATGTCCAAAAAAGTTAATAAAAAGTCATAGTATAGTATGTCCAAAAAAGTTAATAAAAAGTCATAGTATAGTATGTCCAAAAAAGTTAATAAAAAGTCATAGTATAGTATGTCAAAAAAAGTTAATAAAAAGCCATAGTATAGTATGTCCAAAAAAGTTAATAAAAAGTCATAGTATAGTATGTACAAAAAAGTTAATAAAAAGTCATAGTATAGTATGTCCAAAAAAGTTAATAAAAAGCCATAGTATAGTATGTCAAAAAAAGTTAATAAAAAGTTATAGTATAGTATGTCGAATAAAGTTACAAAAGGTCATAGCATAGGAAAGCGGCACGGTCGCCCAATGGTTAGCACTGTGGCCTCACTTCGAAACGAATAATAAAAGTTGTGGTATAGTTTGTCGAAAAAAACTCAGGAACTCATAGTATAGTATGTTGAAAAAGTCACAAAAAAGTCATAGTATAGTACGTCCAAAAAAGTCATAATATGGTACAAGGAAAAAAAGTAAATCAGCACGGTGGCCCAATGGTTAGTACTGTGGCCTCACAGCAAGAAGGTACAGGGTTCAAATACACATAGCATAGTATGTTGAAAAAAGTCATAGTATAGTATGTACAAAAAAGTCATAGTATAGTATGTCGAAAAAATTTATAGTATGATGAAAAAATTCATAGTATAGTATGTCGAAAAAAGTAAAAAAAAGCCATAGTATAGTATGTCGATTTTCATTGGGTTTGAATCCACATACTATAGTATGTCGAAAAAAATAATAGTATAGTATGATGAAAAAATTCATAGTATAGTATGTCGAAAAAAGTCACAAAAAAGTCTGCCTGTGGAGGCTCGATGCTGGAGGATTTGGCATCACCTTTGACCTTTTTAATAGTATGTCGAAAAAAGTCATAGTATGGTACAATGAAAAAAGTAAATCAGCACGGTGGCCCAATAGTTAGTACTGCGTCCTCACAGCAAGAAGGTACAGGGTTCAAATACACATATTATAGTATCTCAGTATAGTATGTTTATAGTATGTCAAAAAAGCCATAGTATAGTATGTCGATAATAGCCATAGTATAGTATTTAAAAAAAAAGTCATAGTATAGTATATCAGGAAAAGTCATAGTATAGCATGTCGAAAATAGTCAACAAAAAGTCATAGTATAGTATGTCGATTTGCTCTGGGTTTGAATCCACATAGTATAGTATGTCCAAAAAAGTCATAGTATAGTATGTCAAAAAAATTAATAGTATAGTATGATGAAAGAATTCATAGTATAGTATGTCAAAAAAAGTAAAAAAAAGTCATAGTATAGTATGTTGATTTGCACTGGGTTTGAATCCACATAGTATAGCATGTCGAAAAAAGTCATAGTATAGTACGTTGAAAAAAGTTATAAAAAGTCATAGTATAGTATGTCGATTTTCACTGGGTTTGAATCCACATACTATAGTATGTCGAAAAAAATAATAGTATGGGATGATGAAAAAATTCATAGTATAGTATGTCGAAAAAAGTCACAAAAAAGTCATAGTATAGTATGTCGAAAAAAGTCATAGTATGGTACAAGGAAAAAAGTAAATCAGCACGGTGGCCCAATGGTTAGTACTGCGTCCTCACAGCAAGAAGGTACAAGGTTCAAATACACATATTATAGTATCTCAGTATAGTATGTTTATAGTATGTCAAAAAAGTCATAGTATAGTATGTCGATTTTCACTGGGTTTGAATCCACATACTATAGTATGTCGAAAAAAATAATAGTATGGGATGATGAAAAAATTCATAGTATAGTATGTCGAAAAAAGTCACAAAAAAGTCATAGTATAGTATGTCGAAAAAAGTCATAGTATGGTACAATGAAAAAAGTAAATCAGCACGGTGGCCCAATAGTTAGTACTGCGTCCTCACAGCAAGAAGGTACAGGGTTCAAATACACATATTATAGTATCTCAGTATAGTATGTTTATAGTATGTCAAAAAAGCCATAGTATAGTATGTCGATAATAGCCATAGTATAGTATTTAAAAAAAAAGTCATAGTATAGTATATCAGGAAAAGTCATAGTATAGCATGTCGAAAATAGTCAACAAAAAGTCATAGTATAGTATGTCGATTTGCTCTGGGTTTGAATCCACATAGTATAGTATGTCCAAAAAAGTCATAGTATAGTATGTCAAAAAAATTAATAGTATAGTATGATGAAAGAATTCATAGTATAGTATGTCAAAAAAAATAAAAAAAAGTCATAGTATAGTATGTTGATTTGCACTGGGTTTGAATCCACATAGTATAGCATGTCGAAAAAAGTCATAGTATAGTACGTTGAAAAAAGTTATAAAAAGTCATAGTATAGTATGTCGATTTTCACTGGGTTTGAATCCACATACTATAGTATGTCGAAAAAAATAATAGTATGGGATGATGAAAAAATTCATAGTATAGTATGTCGAAAAAAGTCACAAAAAGTCATAGTATAGTATGTCGAAAAAGTCATAGTATGGTACAAGGAAAAAAAGTAAATCAGCACGGTGGCCCAATGGTTAGTACTGCGTCCTCACAGCAAGAAGGTACAAGGTTCAAATACACATAGTATAGTATCTTGAAAAAAAGTCATAGTATAGTATGTCCAAAAAAGCCATAGTATAGTATGTCGATTTGCACTGGGTTTGAATCCACATAGTATAGTATGTTGAAAAAAGTCATAGTATAGTACAATGAAAAAAGTAATAGAACAGTATGTTGAAAAAGTTTATAGTACGACAAAAAAAAGTAAATCAGCATGATGGCCCAATGGTCCTCACAGTAAGAAGGTACAGGGTTCAAATCCATATAGTATAGTATCTCAAAAAAAGTAATAATATAGCAAGTTGAAATAAGATTTATAAAAAAAGTCTTAGTCTAGTATGTCGAAAAGGGTCATAGCAAAAAGTCCTAGTATAGTATGTCAAAAAAAGTCCTAGTATAGTATGACAAAAAAAGTCATAAGTCATAGTGTACTATGTCGAAAAAATTAATAGTATAGTATGATGAAAAAATTCATAGTATAGGATGACGAAAAAAGTCATAGTATAGTATGACGATTTGCACTGGGTTTGAATCCACATAGTATAGTACTTCAAAAAAAGTTATAAAAAGTCATAGTATAGAATGTCAAAACGAATAATAAAAGTTGCGTTATAGTTTGTCGAAAAAAATTCAGGAAATCATAGTATAGTATGTTGAAAAAGTCACAAAAAAGCCATAGTATAGTATGTCCAAAAAAGTTAATAAAAAAGTCATAGTATAGTATGTCCAAAAAAGTTAATAAAAAGTCATAGTATAGTATGTCAAAAAAAGTTAAAAAGCCATAGTATAGTATGTCAAAAAAAGTTAATAAAAAGTTATAGTATAGTATGTCGAATAAAGTTACAAAAAGTCATAGCATAGGAAAGCGGCACGGTGGCCCAATGGTTAGCACTGTGGCCTCACTTCGAAACGAATAATAAAAGTTGTGGTATAGTTTGTCGAAAAAAACTCAGGAATTCATAGTATAGTATGTTGAAAAAGTCACAAAAAAGTCATAGTATAGTATGTAAATAAAAGTTAATAAAAAGTCATAGTATAGTACGTCCAAAAAAGTCATAGTATGGTACAAGGAAAAAAAGTAAATCACCGCGGTGGCCCAATGGTTAGTACTGTGGCCTCACAGCAAGAAGGTACAGGGTTCAAATACACATAGCATAGTATGTTGAAAAAAGTCATAGTATAGTACTGTATGTCGAAAAAAAGTAAAAAAAAATCATAGTATAGTATGTCGATTTGCACCGGGTTTGAATCCACATAGTATAGTATGTCCAAAAAAGTCATAGTATAGTATGTCGAAAAAATTAATAGTATAGTATGATGAAAAAATTCATAGTATAGTATGTCAAAAAAAGTAAAAAAAAGTCATAGTATAGTATGTTGATTTGCACTGGGTTTGAATCCACATAGTATAGCATGTCGAAAAAAGTCATAGTATAGTACGTTGAAAAAAGTTATAAAAAGTCATAGTATAGTATGTCGATTTTCACTGGGTTTGAATCCACATACTATAGTATGTCGAAAAAAATAATAGTATGGGATGATGAAAAAATTCATAGTATAGTATGTCGAAAAAAGTCACAAAAAAGTCATAGTATAGTATGTCGAAAAAAGTCATAGTATGGTACAAGGAAAAAAGTAAATCAGCACGGTGGCCCAATGGTTAGTACTGCGTCCTCACAGCAAGAAGGTACAAGGTTCAAATACACATAGTATAGTATCTTGAAAAAAGTCATAGTATAGTATGTCCAAAAAAGCCATAGTATAGTATGTCGATTTGCACTGGGTTTGAATCCACATAGTATAGTATGTTGAAAAAAGTCATAGTATAGTACAATGAAAAAAGTAATAGAACAGTATGTTGAAAAAGTTTATAGTACGACGAAAAAAGTAAATCAGCATGATGGCCCAATGGTCCTCACAGTAAGAAGGTACAGGGTTCAAATCCACATAGTATAGTATCTCAAAAAAAGTAATAATATAGCAAGTTGAAATAAGATTTATAAAAAAGTCTTAGTCTAGTATGTCGAAAAGGGTCATAGCAAAAAGTCCTAGTATAGTATGTCGAAAAAAGTCCTAGTATAGTATGTCGAAAAAAGTCCTAGTATAGTATGACAAAAAAAGTCATAAGTCATAGTGTACTATGTCGAAAAAATTAATAGTATAGTATGATGAAAAAATTCATAGTATAGGATGACGAAAAAAGTCATAGTATAGTATGACGATTTGCACTGGGTTTGAATCCACATAGTATAGTACTTCAAAAAAAGTTATAAAAAGTCATAGTATAGAATGTCAAAACGAATAATAAAAGTTGTGTTATAGTTTGTCGAAAAAAATTCAGGAAATCATAGTATAGTATGTTGAAAAAGTCACAAAAAAGCCATAGTATAGTATGTCCAAAAAAGTTAATAAAAAAGTCATAGTATAGTATGTCCAAAAAAGTTGATAAAAATTCATAGTATAGTATGTCAAAAAAAGTTAAAAAGCCATAGTATAGTATGTCAAAAAAAGTTAATAAAAAGTTATAGTATAGTATGTCGAATAAAGTTACAAAAAGTCATAGCATAGGAAAGCGGCACGGTGGCCCAATGGTTAGCACTGTGGCCTCACTTCGAAACGAATAATAAAAGTTGTGGTATAGTTTGTCGAAAAAAACTCAGGAATTCATAGTATAGTATGTTGAAAAAGTCACAAAAAAGTCATAGTATAGTATGTAAAAAAAAGTTAATAAAAAGTCATAGTATAGTACGTCCAAAAAAGTCATAGTATGGTACAAGGAAAAAAAGTAAATCACCGCGGTGGCCCAATGGTTAGTACTGTGGCCTCACAGCAAGAAGGTACAGGGTTCAAATACACATAGCATAGTATGTTGAAAAAAGTCATAGTATAGTATGTCGAAAAAAGTAAAAAAAAGTCATAGTATAGTATGTCGATTTGCACCGGGTTTGACTCCACATAGTATAGTATGTCCAAAAAAGTCATAGTATAGTATGTCGAAAAAATTAATAGTATAGTATGATGAAAAAATTCATAGTATAGTATGTCCAAAAAAGTAAAAAAAAGCCATAGTATAGTATGTTGATTTGCACTGGGTTTGAATCCACATAGTATAGCATGTCGACAAAAGTCATAGTATAGTACGTTGAAAAAGTTATTAAAAGTGATAGTATAGAATGTCGATTTTCACTGGGTTTGAATCCACATACTATAGTACGTCGAAAAAAATAATAGTATAGGATGATGAAAAAATTCATAGTATAGTATGTCGAAAAAAGTCATAGTATAGTATGTTGATTTGCACTGGGTTTGAATCCACATAGTATAGCATGTCGAAAAAAGTCATAGTATAGTACGTTGAAAAAAGTTATAAAAAGTCATAGTATAGTATGTCGATTTTCACTGGGTTTGAATCCACATACTATAGTACGTCGAAAAAAGTAACAGTATAGTATTTTGAAAAAGTAATAAAAAGTAATAGTATAGTACGTGGAAAAAAGTCATACAAATGTAATAGTATAGTATTTTGAAAAAAAGGATGAATGCCTCATAGTATGTCGAAAAAAAGGCATAGTAAAAAAAAGTCCTAGTTAATTATGTCACAAAAGTCATAGCATAAATAGTATGTCGAAAAATAGTCATAGTATAGTTTGTTGAAAAAACCCCGGTGGCTCAGTGGGTAGGGTGTGTACCATTAATGCTCAATATTTATCACAGCAGCCAGGGCTTGGTTTATTTAATGCAAATTCCACACAGTCTGGGACAACCCTCTCCCTTCTTGCGGTGAAGCCAAAGTCTTAACCATTGGGCTACCGTGCTGCTAAAAAGATGTCATAAAAAAGTCATAGTATAGTATGTAAAAAAAAGTCATAAAAAAGTCATAGTATATTATGTAAAAAAAAGTCATAAAAACGTCATAGTATAGTATGTAAAAAAAGTCATAAAAAAGTCATAGTATAGTATGTCGAAAAAAAGTTATAAATAAGTCATAGTAAAGTACTGTATGTCGAAAAAAAGATGAAAAAGAAGTCATAGTATAGCATGTCGAAAAAAGATGAAAAATAGTAATTGTATAGTATGTCAAAAAAGTCATAGTATAGTATGTCGAAAATAATTTAAAAAAATCATAGTTTCGTTAGTGTAGAAAAAAATCCTAAAAAGTCATAGTCATTCGGATGTCGAAAAAAATTGTATATAGTACGTCATAAAAAAGTCGTAGTATAGTATGTCGAAAAAAATCATGACGTCATAGTATATGATATGTCATAAAAGTCACAAAATGTCGTAACATATAGTATTGTATGTTGAAAATGGTAAAAAAACAGTCCTAATATATATCGTAAAATGCATAGTACAATATGTCGAAAAAAGTCATTATAAAGTATGCCATAAAAAGTCATATAAAGTCATAGTATATTATGTCGAAAAAATATAAAGACGTGATAGTATAATATATCGAAAAGTCATTAAAACTGCCATGAAAAGTCATTTAAAGTCATAGTATAGTATTTCAAAAAAATCATAAAAAGTCATTGCATAGTATGTCACAAAAAATCATAGGTTAGTATGTCATAAAAAAATCATAATATAGTATGTCGAAAACAGTCATAAAAAGTCATAGTATAGTACTTCATAAATAGTCATAAAAAGTCATAGTACAGTATTTCATAAATAGTATACATAAAAAAAAAGAAACTAGAATTTTTCTTTTACAAATGACTTGAAATACTAGGCCCAGCACCTGAAAACGTTACTTGAGACCAGTACTTCAGTACAGGTATAGTCCCAAAGTTGGATTACACAGCTGGGAAGGTGGAGGGGTACAGAGGACACCAGACCACATCCTGCCTGGGACAGGAAACAGTGAGGTTTGAGATGGAGGCTGCCAGTCGTCTCAGTCACGGTCTCACTTGTTGACATTGTAAATCCTCATAGTGCTCCTTTAATATTGATGGCAACTTGTGTAACTAGTTATTAAAGCAACACCAAAGATTCTTTTGTAACTTAAAATAATGTTTCCAAAATCGTTTCCGTGGTTCATCAACCTGGAACAGGGTGAACGAGCACTTCTGCATTCGCTTTGCCGCCCTCTCCCGGCTAGAACTGCACTATGCAAGTTTGCCGGATCGGAAGCGGATCTGTAGTTCGAATGAGACATAAAAAACTACAATGGACAATTCCGCTTCCAACCTGTAGGGGGACCGAAGAGGAAAAGTGCTTTGGTGTTGCTTTAAATATACACTACTGTATGTAAAGCATTGTAAGAACGCACTGTATATAGTATTCATACATACCACTGTATTACATAAGAATATAATGTCACTTGGTGTTTGAAAAGATCCTGAATGTTGATACATGGAGGCTGTCTTTGCCTTTCAGTACAGGGCCTGATTACGCCCGCTTTTGAGTGACCAAACCCATCGTAAGTGATTGACCACAGGTCTTCAGGGTCTTCATGCAACCACTTCATCTTTCAATTTTCCATTCATCTTCAATGTCATGTTGGCTCATGGTGTCGTTGAGCGGCTTTTGGGTTATTTCCATCGCTGTTATTGTTTTGTGTGTGATGTGGCTGCATACTGACCTGTGGGGCATAATGCTCGTACATATCAGGTAATGTTTGGCACGTTTCAGCATCATGCTCAACTTTGCCTCTTTTTTTTTTTTTTGCATGGCTCATGGGACTCTTATTTCCTTCACTACTTTTTTCAACTGCACCGTTGCTAAAAGAGCCGTTTCATTCTGTGCCTTCTTTGACTTTTTCCGACATGTGCATTATGCATGATTTGCATCACATTTATTAAACTTAAAAAAGAAAGAAATCTAATGTTTTTTTCACTGTATATTCTTTCTTCTTCCTAGCATTGAGCCACCCTTCGAGCCGGCAGTGGAGGCCCCAGCCAAACCGCCCCTTTCTGAAGATGAGGATGAAATTGAGGAGGAACTCTCTGATAAAGGTCACTATGACTCCTTGGAGAAGGCCTCGCCTCCCCCCGAGGGAGAACTGAGCTCCCCCACAGTTTAATCCAGCTGCAGGTGGATCCCTGGTGCACAATTGCACACTCTCCCCTCCGCTGTTAACCTCTAATTCAACCACAGAATTACAAAAGTGCTACTATACAATAATAACAATTATTATGACCAGCAAATGAAGTGCACCACAATACAGTAATTCACATGTACAGTTATGTCTGTTAGTTGAGAGATACTGTAATGTAAATAAAAAGTTAGAATTGATTTACATTTGATCTTCTAGCATTGAAAGCATATTGTAAGACAAATTTGCAATAGATTTTTTTTCCCCATGGAGTTGTATTTCTGTAAAGGGATGTGCTCACATTAAGTGACGGACAGCAGTGGAGTGTTTTCACCTTTTCACTTTCATAACATATATAAGAATAGATTTTAGCCTGCGTGGCTCACTCGGATTCTTGGTTTATTTACAAAGCCTGAATAAATTGTCTCTTACATCGCATCACTACCCAAAGACTCATGTGGACTCACGGGATCTGCAGCGGGTCTGAGAAGTCGCCTGGCAACATCCCTGTGCTTTTAAAATACAGCTTCTTCCCTTCTTCTGCCTTGTCAACAAAAGGGCTTTAATGGCGAGAAGCCACACATCTGGTCAGGTGTTTCACCTTTTAGCCTCACCTATTATTACTGCCTCCTCGCAGGGCAAGCTTACCAACTCGTGTTGGTGCTGCGTCAAACACAGTTACACGCACACCTAGAAAACAGAAGAGAATAGTTATTTGTCTGGACCAAGGCGGATAATCTGAAGTGTGACAAGTCAGATCTTTCAGCAGGTGACGGAAAGAAATACATATGCTGAAACACAGCAGAGAAAATAGACTAGTCAGAAAAATCAACAGTGTCTGTGAAATAAATTTGTGCTGAGTGATAGCATCGAAACTTATAAGCACACTGCTAATAGTACTGACTATTCAACTGATTGTGTACTGTACTCACAGGAAATCCTATATTCTGTAATATTAGTTATAAGCAGCACTGCTGTAACTATTTGTTGCTGCAGTAATAATGTACTGTAATGGTTCTCAGATTGCATTGATTTGATGTGTGATTACTATTGTCTACAAGCAGTTTGTCATATCTTCTTAAAGCAACATTTTCAACAGAGAAATTAAATAATCACATCAACAAGAAGAACTTTGTGACAGCATATTATCTTCTGTCATGTTTAAGATAACTTTGATGTAGAAAGACGAGCAATCAGGAGTACACTGACACAAGTTGTTATTAGTTAGACTGAGCAAAGGTAACGGTTAAAGCTATAGTGTGTAGTTTCTGTCTCCCCCGTGAGGAATTCTAAGTAATGACAACAAAACTGTCGGCATGTCCACATGATACAAGCGTTCCGTGGCCGTGCACCTAAAGAGCATCTGCACTTTAAATCTTATAGCCTATGTAGCAAAAGCAATACTTTTCTGACGTCTATGGGTTTGAAAAGTTTAAGTCTGTTAACTTCAGACTCACCCATCATGACAGCTGGGTGTGGTTTGTACTTGGGACCACACCTAACTGTGATATATATATAGCATTGCAGAATTGTAGAATGTGAAGTGCTGTAGGCCTACTGTGCAGGTACCACAGCAACCACTAGATGGCAGTGCAGGCAGAGTTTTCAGCCTAGGTGTAGTTCCTCGTGAAAAACAAACAAAAGAAAGGGCATTCAAACTGACAACACTTGTATCGGTGTAACTCTCAAAGTGATAGATGAAGACGAGATGCGACTGACAGTCAAACCTGTATCGTGTGATTTGATGGCAAACAAAGTGTCTGTTTTTCAATTTAATTTTGAAAATAAAGGAAGAATCAAGTTTACCCGCATTGTGCCGTTTGCTTGTATGTACTGTAACGTTGGGATCACACTACTGTACATGATGGGTGTGTCTTTCAAGATGGCCTCTGTGAGAGTCATACATTCTTGCCGTGACTTATTTGGTGACTTGAATGTCATATAGAGGAGAGCAGAAAGGAGGTGCAGGGGGGCGACTTCACTGTTCCAACCGACATCGCCAATATCATTCCTCTCTTACTTCCCTGCTTACAGTTGTACTTGGTAGAGCGCTTTCTGTGTTTTCCTGTGGGTCACACAGCATGCCATAGAAGGGTAGGCATAGGCAAGCATAGGCATTAAAAAACAGGCTGTTTTTCTATCTGTTGGGTCAACATATAGTCTAGTAAGCCCAGAAGATTTTTCCACGTTGAATTCTCTATCAGTTTATATTTGTAATTGACTTTCCTTAACCGTCCTGTTGTCCTCGGTTCAAATTTGACCCATTTTCAAAAAGTTTCTATTTCAGATATTTGGGTTTCTTTCCACTAAATTGTCAAAGAAAATAACGTGGATGGTTTCATACAACCATTACTCTTCACATGTAAAATAAATAATCAGTTTACTACTTTCATTGAATTTGGGTGTTTTATTATTTTATTAGCCCGACAAGCCAGCCCCACATCCAGATGTTGGGTCTGGGAACTCACCATTGACAGAGCTCAATCCGAGGGGCGGGATAAATGGTTGTCTTACAGAATGATCTTTTTTTTTTAAAGAAAATTAGCAAAGGGTCAAAAGATATCTTAAGATGTGTAAAACAGACTTTATTTATATTGATAGAAGGTACAGAAAGTAATGATGTGACCAGGTCAGTGTGGGGGGCACATGTTCCTGACAGTATCGCAAACCAAATCTTCACCTGCACGTCTTTTTAACGGCCAGGCCAAAGCTCCTGTAATGTTCCTCCTCGGTCTTCATTTTGGGGTGAAAACAACACCAACTGTTGCCCCTGAACCACAACAACACATCTCTTTGGCAACAGTAAAACATAAGAGACATAAATTATTATTTATAACCTTCCCATCTGTTACAGGTACAGTACATCAATACTCCTAAAAGTATTCTTGTTGAGATACAAAAATATTACGGACAGCGGTCTACGGTAGATGGGTCTATGCTAAACTGTTACAGAATAGTAAAGCCTTGGGAGGCAAACAAACACTTAAAGACAGCTTTGAAACAGCAGCCAAACCAACAGTTCATCAGCCACACCTTCCATTTCACTTCCTTACATTTATACACACAGAAAGCAAAGCATTGTAACATTTCGTGATCATGACATCAGCCCTTGATTGCCTTTCAACCAGCTGATCAGACAAATAAGACTTAAAGCTATAGTGCGTAGTTTCTGTCTCCCCCATGAGGAATTCTAAGTATTACAACAAAACTGTCGGCGAGTCCACATGATACAAGCCCTCCGTGATCGCGCACCACTCCCTTCCCCCCCCTCCTCCACGCAGTTGCTTGTAACCAAAAGGACACAGAGGATTAAAAAAAACATGGTGGACTCTTCAGAAGAGGTAATTATCTTCGCTTGATTTTTTTGCGCGCAAAAGTCTCGACACCATTTTCTGAACATAGCCATACTGAGAAATCCAGAGAGAGTTGTGTTGAGCTGATAGTCCTGATTAGCTTTGTAGCAACGGCTTGAATGTAACAGACGTTCATTAATATCACAAAGTTACGCACTAAAGCTTTAACACTGAATTGATCTGTTCCACCTCAAAGCAACATGGCTCAACAGCAAGTTTGTTTTTTAATATTTCCGCTTTCAAGTGCCATTAAATCTCATTCCTGTTTTATAGGTAAATAACCCAAATTGTAATCAGTTAGAACAAACATTTTTTTTCTTTTGAATCTGAAAAGGTTCAACAGTTTAGCTTAATACCACAATCATAGTACAAAACAGCTCCAAACAAGCTCAGTGTAGCCAATATACAGCAAGTGAGAGTAACAGTAGTGTCAGGCAGCTGTTCTCATTTCTCTTGTAGGAACGGGCAGAAGCTGAGAAATATTGGATGTAAAATGTGCTGATTTACATACGCATAAGCACGCTTGTTCAGACTGACCTCTGTGCAGACAAAAATAGAATTTAACAGACTTTTTAATATTGTTGCGCGAGTTTGTATTTTCATATATATTGGCCTGTAGGGTTGGGCAATATGATGATATAGACTGAATATAAAAAAAATACTTTTAATATTCTACACAATTGGGAAAATCCTTCTATTACTATTATGAATTCTGGCAATATTGGAGTTACGGGATCTTTGCATCAATGTGATGAAGAACTTTCATTTGGCAGGTGTTTAACTTCAAAGTAGACATTTAATTTTTTAACTAACGTTTCAAAGTGAAGATCAGAAAAAAGTACTTTATGACATTACATATACTGTGATGAAGATTGCATCCACATCGCCCAGCCCTACAGGCCCACGTCTTATGAAGCAGACCAAATCATGAATGGTGTCTGCCAATTTGTTTTGGCAGCAAGAGGAAACATGAAAATGGATTTCCATGACCATGTGTGCCTGTCTCTACTCCAAAACAAAAACAAAAGCTGTCCCCTTTTGTTTCGAGGCAATACATTCTTATAGATACTGTTTCCTAAATAGTTAAACCATGCATTGCTATATTTGAAAAACCTGTTAAACCTTTAATAAGAGTTAAATCCGAAATGACTTCCTCCACTTCCTGTCACCAGAGTGACAATGTTGTGCCAAAGAGTGTTGGGTTGTGATGGCGGTGCTGGCACTGAATTTGGTTTGGAGAGAATGAGCCACATATTTACGTAAAACAGTGCAGTAGTGGTCCTGATACAAAAGAAATAGTCCAAAATATCACATTGTCCAGGTTTGATCAGCTGTTTCCACAAAAAAACATTCTGTAACCAGACATGACCCATTAAAATACCCTTTGCTTCCTTCTATTACACTAGCATGTCCTTTATCTCAGAATGAACCCAGATGTTAACATCATATTACTTGTGATACCTCAAGGATTCTTGTTGATATTAATTAAGACAAGTAAAGGAGTTTCCTAAAAAGTACAAAGTCTGTGGAGCTGTAAAGTCTTGTTCAAAGTGCTGATCCCTTGTTGAAAATCCGAAAAGTTTAACTCAGCGACCGTACACAACTGTCCTGTTTCTATACATAAGTCCAGGTGGTTCCACACTCTCACGAATGCTTCCCATCATAATTAAGAAGTGAAAGAGGTGGCAAATGCTTTCCAAAGGTCTGTCCTTCCATTGTGTCTCTTTGATCCAAAAAATATGCACAATTCAACATACAAGTTTCCCCTGCTTTCATAGATTCTTTACATCATACATACAGCATATATTAATATTCTGGACATTTTATATATTAACCATTCTCTTTTCAGCTTAGGTCAGTAAGACGGACCATTTAAAAGTGTCCACAGACGGTAACAGGCACTGTCTTGTGTTTCTAAAACCTGACGTTTAAAAAATAAATTACAAGTCATGCGAGCAGGCCAAGTTGTTGTATGAGAGGCAGTAAATATCCATGGCTCGTTATTCTTTGTCCCCATCCTCGCTGCTTCCTGCAAAACACAAAACAAGGCAGAAAAGGATGAATGAAAACTTATCATTAATTACTCTTTATGGGCAATTAGGCATCTTGCTCCTCCAAAATGTTGGCAGATTTCTATGAAATTTTGCAAGAAAGTTTATTATCTCATTGGTGTGGGACGTTTGACTGTAAGCCTGTGGCAACACGTTGTAGCCAACTTTTGCATCTTTAATGGGCTAGTTTCCCAGACCGGGATTAAGTCTAATACACAATTAAAGTATCCTTCTGACAACCAAAACTTGTCCATACATGATTTGGAATTTGTCTAGATTTACATTAGGGTTACTCCAAGAGTCAAGGCTGAAATTAAACCTTAAGAGGAGCCAAGTTTAAGTAAAAAAGTAAAAATATCTGTTTATATAGGATATTATTAATGGAAAAACCCCTAATCATGTCTGGTATGAGGAAAGAGCATTGTGAGATAGAGGTGACCCACCTCCCGCGGAGTCCATATCAGAGTCAGAGATGTGAGTAATGGAGAAACGGGACACGTTGGAAGGGGAGACAGTGAAGCGGGAGAACTGTACGGTGGGTTTGGGGTCCGGAGCTGGGGGGATGGAGCGGGCTGGAGGGGAGTCAGACGCCACTGAGGATGTTGGTAGAGGGAGCAGTGGGAAGTCGTCCTCCCACTCATACCCTGCACCTAGGAGCAGATAATTAAATTAAATTTGATTTATAATGTCAAATCGTGACAAATGTTATCTTGAGACACTTTACAGATAGAGTAGGTCTAGACCATACTCTATAATTTACAAAGACCCAAATGAGTTTAACATCAGGAAAGTGTAGGTCATTCAGGCTTTCATGTCCTAAATGCATATTGAAGTTTAACTAAATTAAAGGCTTAATCAATAGATATAATTGGGTATCATCTGCGTAACATTGAAAGTTAATAGTGTTTCCTAATAAAATTGCCTAGAGGAAGCATATACAGTATAAGGTGAATATAATATGCAATAATAAGATATTTAGTTTATATTTTAATTTATGTCTTGATGCTCAAGAATATTGATCACAGTTTCATTTTTACACTATATTTAAATTAATAAATGTATTATTGTACTTACTCTCCTCTGAGATGTTCCCATCTGAAGAGTCATCAGAGGCATTAAGCCTTTCTTGGGACTTGCTCCATGAATTCAGACCCTCTGCTCCTAAAGGGAAGCCATGCTCAGCCAACTCTTTAGTTGGGCTTTCCTATTGGCAGCAAAGTTAAGTAAAATAAAATGAAAATGATCTTAGACAGACCTAAGATCAAAGCAATCTCATAGATACATAGCCCTAGCAGTTCATTGGCTATTAAGATTGTTAAAGCTTAAGTATTAACAAACTTCCTAATGCAAAATTAGCCTTTATTCTCATCTGATGAATTAAAGTCCTATATTCCCTCCGCTTTTAGCTCTGTACTCCACTAACTTCTGAGAAAAAATATCAAGGTTTTTAGCTGCTAGTTCATTAACTACGTTCACCCACTAGCTACTCTGTAACTGTGTCTGCCATTTGCTGTTGGGCAGATGGTGTTCAGTGGGTTTATCAAATCAAATTTAAATGGTTGGCTTTTACTAATTAGAGTGGCCCTGACTGAACCATACAACCATAAAACCAAAGCAATGAGTTAAGACTAAAAAAGGTTTTGTATAGCTTAATTTGTTGTAATGACCTTCTAACATTACAATAAGCAACATGCTAATTTAATGTTATTATCAAAAATATTGATTAATGCAGGATTAAATATTATATAAATAATAAAGCCATTTGAATGCCACTCACCTGATCGAACAGATAGACGGTGACATCGTCAAAAAAAGACACGGTCTTCTTCTTGCATTCAAGCTCCTCGTCTAGGTTGTCCGTTGTAAGCAGTGTTGGCATCTTAAGGAGGCTGCGCAGTTTGTGGGCTTCGCTGTTGTCACTCATCACAATGGGCACTGGGTGGCACTCGTCTTCGCTCTCCTCCCCTCCGCTCTGCTCCTGCACACTGTAGGTTCGCAGCTCCTCATCTGACTCGTCGCTGTCATCAGTATCGCCGCCCTCCTCATCCGCGTCTTCCCCATCAGCTGGAGACCCTCGGCCCTCTGTTGCAGGGAGCGGAGGGGGAGGGGCAGCTGGAGGTGGAGGAGAGGAAGAAGAAAACCTCCTGATGCTTGCCTGGTGCTGCAAGGCCACCTCGTCTTTGGGTAAAGTGTGCAGGATTTCACCGGAAATCCCTGATGGCTTGTTTTGAATTGTCTTGAGTTCTTGCTCTCCTGTTGTTTCTAAATCTTGAACAGAGTCTTCCGCTTCATCCTCCTCTACTCTGATGTTGGAAGTACAATCTCCATTGAGGGCACCAAGGGCTTCTTCCATGGCCCCCACCACCTCTGCTGCCCAGTCTCCAAAGGATGAGTTCTCCTCCTGAGATGGCCATTCGTCCATTGAAGCAGTGTCAGAGGGCTCCAGAGGTAGCCCCAATGCCTCATGCTGGCCACACGTTTCTGTCAAATATGCATCAATCTCTGGCAGAGAATAGGATTCTGTTCCTCCTGTTGATATGTGTTTCATTTCAAGTTTTAGATCTTTGTTCACTACAGTGTCATTTAGTTCTTCCTCCTCCTCTTTCTTCCTTTTCTCACCCTTTGTTCCTCCCACGTGCTGTTCCTTTTCAACATTTTCTTCATCTCTTAATCTCTCTGACAGTTCTTCCCCTTCATCCCTGGACTGCCTTTCATTCTCATAGTCTGAAAAGTAGGCAGAGTCTCTGTATGGAGTCTTATCGCTCAGTGGTAAAAGGATGTGGTTGCCTGTCTGTGAGGCTCCTAAAGCCAAGTCTTCACCCAATAATAGCTCACCCTCTGTGGGCACTGCTTTGTCCTCAACCTCATGCTCCTCTAGCTCCTTGTCCTCCTCCAGGCTTGTATCAACAATAGGCTTTCCCAGAGGTTGTTCATGGGGTTCATGAGACTCTTTGGGTACAAACTCAGGGCTCTCATTATTTTCTGTGTCATAGCCACTGTCCATAGCTTTAGGTGAGCTGGAAGGGTGGGAGGACGCAGGGCTGAAGCCTTCACAAGATCCGGCTGCAGAAGGCAGATCCATGGAGTCCATGGAATCAGGAGTTCCTACCTGCTTCTGTAGTGACTTGAAGGCCGGAGAAGCATTCAGCTCGGTTGACTCGTCAGCAAAGATGCCTGAGGTGATGTCGGTGATATCATCTGTGATCTCGTCGTCATCGTCGTCGTCACTGCAGTCGAGGATGTCAGCGAGGCTCACACTGGAGCCTCCTCGGTCAACACCGCTGTCGCCAGTGGGGCTCAGCTCTGACTGCGCATCTGTGAGGGCCACCATCACATGCATGTTGTCAGCAGGAGGCGGGGTGCTTATAGTCATTGTCAGGGTCACTTCTTCTATTTTATGGTCTGGTAGTTTCTGCGTGATTTCTTTGATTACATGCTCCTTCTTCTCTTTGAAGAGTGCATCATCTGTTGTTAGGTCAACATACTGCTCTCTTCTGTCCTCAGTCTTTATCAAGGCAGGTTTGGCCACAATGGGACCCCCTGGAGCCGGGGATAGATTGATGATCTCGTCATTGCTTGGGATGTCGATGGCCTTGTCGCTGATGTAGCTGCTGTGACTGTAGCTGTGACTGAAGCTGTTGTTTCTGACTTGCAAGCCTGTAAGCGGGTCAACAAAGTGCGAGTGGCAGCATTCTCCAGATGCCGGCACCTGAGTCTTGCCCTCATGGCACAGGTAGATGTAGGCGTTGCAGTTGTCTGAAGGCACCATTGCATGATGTTTACTTAGACTAAGGCAGGCACTTTTATCTTTGGCCTGGTGGGTCTCAAGATAGTCAATAGGTTTGGGCAAAGAGTGGAAGGCCAGGCTATGCTCCTCCGGCCAGGAGTCTTCAATGTCTGTACTTGGCATTGTGTAATGGAAATCAACATAAGCATCTTGTCTGCAGCTGTGGCTAGCCCGTCTGTGGTGACCCACACTGCTCTGGCGGTGTTTTGAAGGCCAAGTGTTGCAGGTGTGTCTCTCCACAAATATGTCCTCGTCTTCTTCCTCCTCTGTATCACTGTCTCTGTGCCCAATGAAGAGTGCCCCCTCTGTCTCCATGTTAATACTCACAGAGTGGCTGCTATGCCTGCTGTGGCTGGGCATAGTCTTCCTCAGGGAGCCCATCATGTCGTAGTAGCCCCCTGTCATGTTCTTTCCTATAATAGAGGTCTGACTTGTGTCCAGGTATGTGTCTCTGTAGGCCTGTTGAGGTGCACTTACGCTTACAGCGGGGGATATACCTAGCGGGTTCTCCAACTCACCCAAGGCCTGGCGCAGGCTCCTTGACCCCCAGCTTTCCTGATGACGCTCACTGGAGGCCTCACCTCCAATTAGATAGTGATCTATTCCCAAAGGGGGCGAGTGCTCATAGTAGTAACCCCCATCTCTGTCTTTATAGGACACATAGTGACTAGACTCCCAGGGTGGTAGTGGTCTGTTGTCCAACACTTGCCCTAAAAGGGGCTCCATTGTCAGGGAGATAGCAGGACTTGAGACATCTGAGTCATACAAATCTGACTTATGGAGGTCTGCTGACCAATAGGGACCCATGTTCTTAGCCTGTGACGGGCAGGCAATGCACTCGCCTGAGTCGGCACTCCCAGTCAGAAAGCTTCCACTGCTGCCCTGGTAGTCTGGGCTGTAGGAGCACATGGTATAGTCCGGATCAAGGTTACAGTCTACTGGCTCTTCGATGCGGATGTAGTACTCACTGCTTACCGAGGGGCTGTGGGCACTGAGGACAGGAAGTATGCTTGGAGCATGTAGATGTTTTGATTGGTAGTAAGTAGGAGAAACTCCATGGCTGTGGCTCTCCATGGGGCAGCCTCCCACGAAGCCCCCAGGTGTGTATATTGCTTCCTGAAAATGATGGGTGGCCTGGCCAAGGGTACTAGAGGAGTCCGGGGCTCTAAACGATTGGTCTGCCCTGGCTTGCTCCCACTTGTACTCAAAGTTCAGACCGTGGCTGGTCTCAGTGACTGTGAGTATATCATCCCCGGACTCTGAGTGGTAGCCATCACCAGCTGAAAATTGCTCAAGGAGAGGGAAAGAGGATGATGTTGATGAGGAGTGGTCTCGTGACATTGCCGAGGCCCCACGGTGGCTGTTGAATACAGTATTGGTACGAAGGGAGTTCCATCGCCTCTCAAAGTCGTCTTCGGCCTCGCTGGCCCCCTTGGCACACAGGTAGCTGAGCAGCAAGTGGACTTCCTCTGCGGTGGGTCTCTGATCAGGCTGGAGCCAGCAGAACTGCATCACCTCATACCTGAGACAAACAATAAAACAGACACAAGTTATGAAAGACAACATCCCAATTCTATTAGATTTTCTGGTGCACTACATGTAATGTGCCCAATTCCGGTCTAATAACTAAAAAAAAAATATTTTCATTGTCAAAATATTTTGTTGATCATTTTTTATTTCAGTTTACTGTCACAGAGGAGTAAAGAAACCAGAAAATATGCTTGAATCTGAATTTTTATAAAAACATTACTCAAACCGATTATTCGGTTATCAAAATAGTTGGCGATTAATTTAATAGTTGACAAGTAATTGATTTATTGATTAATCTTTGGGGCTCTAGAATTATTGGTTAAGTTGTAATAACAGGTATAAAAAAAGCGACAACTGGGAAAAAAAATGTCCCCAAATACAGGGAAGCAAAACCAGAAGAATTAGCACAATAATTTGAATCTGCAATAGAGATGGAGAGAAGGAATGTAATTGTGTTGCTCTGAATATTGTGTTTTGCCATGTTTATGATTCTTCTAAAGGACTGTTAAATATTTTAAAGATGTTTCTAAATGTGTTTCTTCTTGTGTCTCACCAGCGCTCTGCCAGCGGCACTTTGAGCAAGGGTTTGGGCAGTCGCAGCTGCTGCTCCCTCACAGCGTAGGTCAGTACTTGTCTGTCAGAGTAGTGTCTGTAGGGCTGGTTCCCAAGCTCAAACAGCTCCCAGATAGTCACTCCCAGAGACCTGAGACACAGGATATCATGGATATTGTGATGATGAAACATAAAAAAGTTATCAGAACAATTATGTATCATTTAAACGCCCTCTTTCTTATTGGTATTTGACTTGCTCTTGCTCTTTAACTTGGTGTTGTTCTCTTGTCATGCTGGTATCAAGAGCTGGAACTCAACAAAAAAATTAAAAGAATTGAAGACAGTTCCTGAAAAACTATAACATACTCCAGCCTGTGAACACTGACATATAAAGTAAATTATTTTTTATTTTATACCCTGAAGCATTTGAAAAACACGCGTTATGCTATGAAATCTCGTTTACGTTTTTGTTTTTCAGAACAGGTAAATAAATGTGCATGTATCTTTGTGTGTGTGTCTGGTGCGTGTGTGTGTGTGTGTGTGTGTGTGTGTGTGTGTGTGTCTGGTCTGTGTGTGTCCGTGTGCGTGTGTGTGTTTGGTGTGAGTATGTGTCTGGTGTGTTTGCGCGTGAGTGTGTGTGTGTGTGTGTGTGTGTGTGTGTGTGTGTGTGTGTGTGTGTGTGTGTGTGTGTGTGTGTGTTTGTGTCTGGTGTGTGTGTGTGTGTGTGTTTCCTACCACATGTTGCTGTGTTGGGTCTGGTCAGCCACCAGCAGGTTTCCATGCACCTCATCCACCAGCTCGGGAGCGATCCAGCGCAGCGGCACGTACATCTGATCTGAAGTCACGTAGTAATCATCCTGACAGGAGCAGCAGGGAGGGCACAAGAGAATCACACTTTGGAATTTGTTTCTATCAGCTGAACAGTAAAGCAAATATATTTAATTCTGACTAAAAGTGTTACTTTTTCAAATTAAATTTGCTTTGTTGTTATCATCTACACGCGTTAAATATTAATACCATAACCATAACAAATGAAAACAGCTCTGGAAATAATCTGGAAATTCTGTAGAAACTCGCTTGGGTGGATTAAATGATAGATCCTTTTGCAGATGCAAAGCACCTAAGGGACTTAGATAGCAAATCACTAACAAGCTTAGCTCTATTCTTTAAATAATGTATTCATGCACTCATCCAAACAGTTTGCCCATTTGATCCTAGTGGCTGTTATGTGGCATAGCGACAGACAACAAACTGAACAAATGAAATGGTTTGCTGGCAAAATAAGACTGTTTATGTTTGCATATTTTACTGTGTGCTATTGTTTCTGATAAACAGACCTTGTACTTGCTCTGGGACAGGCCGTAATCTCCAATCTTCACTGAGACATCAGCAGTCAACAAGCAGTTCCTCAAAGCCAGGTCACTGGTTACATAGGGGAGGGAGGGAGGGGGATAAACAGCTGTTACCGCTCTTAATTATTTATAAACAGACAATTTAAAACCAGAACATTGCAGGAGGGTCATATTTCTAGAGGCACAACAATATTTAGAAGCCCTGCATGCAAAGAAAGCTCACAGATGACTACAGTTCAACAGTGCCATCTCTGAAAACACACATGAAGGAATGAAAACGGGGCTGCAGACTGAGTGCCGGCTCGAGATGTTCGGGAGATGAGGGTCACCACCTGCAACAAAATCACTGATGCTGGAGTCTGTAAGGAACACTCAGGCAGCACCAGGATATTGTTCCAGGAAGCAACCGAGAAGCAAAAGGCAGACGTTACTGATCATAACAAACATAAGATACTGGCTGGGTCTGCTGTTGCAATTCTGACGTGTATGTGTGTCTGTGTGTGTGTGTGTGTGTGTGTGGTTTTTAAAATTTTTAGTTTAGTTTATTGGTTTACACATATGCAAAAACTACCGATTAACATACACATAATCAACAAAAGATGTGATGGAGAGATGCAAAAAACCCTCAGAGGGGTTTAATCTGTTATGTTTTTCTTTCTATGTATCTGCCTGGGGACAATAGATGAAAATAAGCTCTGGTGCAATCTCTAGCATATTTACATTGTGTACTTGTACTGGCCATTAATATGCACTCTCCCTATCTAAATAAACAATTAAATATATAAATAAAATAATCCAATTAAAATAGAAAGAAACAAAAAAAGAAAAGAAAAGAGAATAAATAGGAAAAAAAACTAAAATTACAAACAATAGAATAAATATGAGAGGTATAATAATATTAGGAGTTACATGGGTTGTTTACAAGACATCCCATAGGGAAATCATTGCAAAAACAAACCTTTTTTTTTTAACCCTCTAGCTTTCTTAAATTGCACAAGTGTTAGCTTTGATGAATCTGATGGCAAAGCTTTCCATATCACTGAAACGCTGTAATGTTTTTATTTAATAGCAGAAATTGCTCGCTACCTGTGTGTGAAGCTGTGTTTGTGCATGTGCATGAGTCCCGAGGCGATGTCACAGGCCATCCGTTGGAGAATCAAGGGGTCTGGGGTCATGGTTTCTGAGGTCCTGCAGCTTCGGAGGTAACCCTTCACATCCCCCTGGACACAGAATGCAAAAATAAAACATCTGCATGTTGCAGCCACTGGCCACTGGAGGGCAGTCTTGGCATTACTTTGCTTGATGGAATCGCCCATCTCTTGTTCGATCACGTTAATCTGGCTTGGTGTTAGAATCTGGAATCCTGCATGAAAGTGCACCAGATGAACCAGCAAACTCTGTGTCCTCAGTTTTACAACTGAAATGTTCGGGATAAAGAAACCAATCCGGCCATCTGAGGGAATTATGGGATATTTTTTCCTCCATCTCACTAATCACACTGAATTATTAGCTTTCTATAACAATCATTACCTCCTCAGGCTAATACATGTTTACTGCTAGTTTTTATTTGTATCCTATGTAAAGCGCCTTTGAGGACTTTGAAAAGCGCTATATAAATCCAACGTATTATTTGTTATTATTATTATTATAATATTTTGTCATTTTCTGTCATTAACTAAGTGGATCGATTTTCCTGTAAACAATATATTTAATCAGCTATTACCAATTTACACCACTTAGACTCTGTTGGAATTTAAAACTGTAGAGCTGTAAAGATTAATCGATTAGTTGTCAACTATTAAAATAATTGCCAACTATTTGATAATCGGTCGGAAAAGTTAAACATTCTCTGATTCCAGCTTGTTAAATGTGAATATGTTCTAGTTTCTTCTCTCCTCTGTGACAGTAAACTGAATATATTTGAGTTGTGGACAAAACAAGACATTTGAGGATGTCATGTTAGGCTTTCGGGAAACACTGATCCACATTTTAGAGACCGAACAACTAATCCATTCATCCAGAGAATTATCGACCGAATAATCAACACTGAAAATATTCATTAGTTGCAGCCCTAGAAAAAGTGGAAGGAAGCCAGTTCTTATTCATTTGATTACTTCAATATTACCACAAATATCAGTGTTAAATCTACTAAACCAATCCATCCTGTTGGAGCTGCTGGTGCATTTTAGACAGCAGTTTGAGTGGTACAACTTTGGGCTTACCAGCCAAATGTTTACAGCAGCTGCCAAGAGTATTTTATTGCCAAAGTTAATTAACAAAAAATCCCATAAACTACAGTACATTCTATGAGAAGCTTACAATCTCTTTAATGCACTGAATGACTTACAGGACACAACGCAGACTTTTTAAATTTTAAAGGTGCAGTAGGTAAGTACTAACTTTCTGTCATATTTGCTGAAACTGACCCTATGTTTGAGTAGAACTACATGAAGCAGGTCATGTAAAAAAGAATCCAACTCCTCTGGCACCACCTACAGCCTGTTGTGCAATTTGCAAAAATCCACCGCTCCCTGTTCAGATGCACCAATCAGGGCCAGGGGGGGTGTCTAACTGTGTGTCAATCACTGCTTATGCATGCGCATTCATTCTCCCTTGTGGGGGGGAGGAGCTTAAAAGACTGTTTTGGGCTTTAGTGGAAAGGGGGGAGGGACTGAGAAGTTGTCGATGTTCAAATTTTTTGGCTAAGTCCTGGATCTTTAAAGCAATGGTCAAACGACTTGACTGTAGATGCTTTCAATTCCACTTCATGCACCAAATGTAGTTCAGACTAATATAAAAACACATAGCGGCAAAAAAAAACATGTACACCACAGTGTTGGCAGCACTCCTGTGAGATTCATTCGCTTGGATTTTGCTACTTTATCTTTATTATTCTTTTTTACACCGCGAGGCGTCATTAACCCTCCACGGCAGCTGGATTCTCAGGATATCACGAGATCACTCGAGAACTGCAAGATCACATATCACACAAAAATCCGTTTTGCCAGGCTTTGAGTACATGTGTTTGGGTTCAAACAGCAGCAAACTGAACCAATCAGCATCCTGTAGGAACTACTGACTGGCAGCTACGGCGTGTTGTAGGTGCGTATGGCAGCTGCGACTGTTCGTTTAAAACAAAAGTGGCAGATGTGGTAGACAGATGGTTCATCCAATCACCTCCCAAGTATTTTTAAAAAAACCAAACAGTTTCAAATGACGGCTTCTCAGATGGTTCTGTGTAACAAACCATCTGGCTGTAGTTCAGCCAAAAATAAAAACACTTAGCGACAAAGGGAGATTTACGCCACAGTGCTGGCAGCACTTCTCTCAGATCCATACTCCTACTTAAAGGTATATTGATGGTAATCCAATGGGAGCGTGACGATGTTCCCACAGCCCTATGTTCCCACATTTCTAAGATTTTTTTTTCACTGAAAATTAGGCCCTATGTTCCCACAGCCCCCCACATGTTCCCACATTTCTAAGATTTTTTTCCAAAACTAGACGCTATGTTCCCACATTTCCTTTTTCATAAATTTGTATCCGATTGTATCCCCCTAACCCTAACCCTAACCTTAACCCTAAAAAATGTTGTGGGAGGATAGGGTTTAAATTGAAGGGAAATGTAGAAACACAATTTTGAAAATGTTCTAGAAATGTGGGAACATAGGGCCTAATTTTAAGAAAAATCTTAGAAATGTGGGAACATTGGGCTGTGGAACCATTGGGCTGTGGGAACATAGGGCTGACGCCAATCCAATACACTTTTTGTCAAACTTTGTCAATATTTCCTCACGGTCACCTAGCTCTCTTTTTACTGTGTGCGTTAATACACAGCCCTAGCTGCGTAAATGGAAAGCAAACAGAAAGGAGTGCACGTGCCACAAAACAGTCTTCCAACCAATCAGCAACAGGCAGCGTGAGTTGATGGCAGAGGGTGAGGGGGGGGGGAGGCAGCATGTGAATGCGCCGGCCGGCCAGTAGTTATCTGTCTGTGAATCTGGGGGGCGGAGCTTCTGAAGGGGGGTTGAATTCGTTTGACAGTTGAGTTCAAATATCAATAATCTTTTCCCAGCATCGCTCACTGCCCTTTTAATCGTTATTGACTGATCCTCGCTACTGTCACACTAAATGCTTGCTTTTGGGGGGAATTGTTGGGTCTTTGTAAATTACAGAGTGTGTTCTAGGCCTACTCTATCTGTAAAGTGTCCTCAGATAACAACTGTTAACATACGACACTTAATAATAAAATTGAATTGACACATACTGTGAAGCCTCCTCCCCACACCTGGCCTCTGGGTATACTCACCAGTGGACAGAACTCCATCACCAGCAGGTAGGGAGTGACCTCGGTGCATTGGGCCAGACACTGCAGCAGAGCTGGGTGCTGCAGGCCACTGGAGATCACAGCACAGGGTACAAAGTCAGTGTTGACCCATTGTTCTATAGACAGTACAAATATTCCCAAACACCCACACTGACATGGAAATACTACTTCATGTGAACTATGACACCGCATTAACAGTATTTATTTATAAACATGCAATAACAGTATCTATATTGCTTAATTGTGTAAGGTGCTGCAGCTACAGCTGTGGATGCGTGCACGGTAGCCGTGTAAGGAATTGGACCCTGCAGGTACTTTTTGTTTTTGGCTCTTAGCCTTATCATCGTGGGAATGATTTATGTTCTCGGGCGGGGGGTGGGGTTGCGTGCACAGTAGCCGGGCACGCTGCTGATAACGGCATTAGGAAGCGTCAAGCTTAGCTGGCGGGCAACGTTTGCTGGACGCTGACTGCCTGGCAGCGTGAGGCAGTCGCTTCCTCTCGGGCGCTTAGGCTTCAATAATGGTATGTGTGAATCCTGTTATGTGCATATTTAAACTGCTGTGTTATGTGAACTGTAAACACAGTTTGAGTATGAAGTGTGTGAACGTTTGTACTGTGTTTATAGTGGGAAGGTGCGCGGACGCGGTGAGGCCCGTCTGAATATCTCTTATAGTCAATGATTCTAGAACGGTACGCGTCTTTGTCTATGGGTGTTATGGGTGTATCCGGGTTTTTTTCTTGGTATTGGTTGTATCCTTAAATGTGTTATTCATATTAAGGGGGGGTTGGAGCAGAGTGTTAAGACCTATGCCACTGTTTGGAGGTAGTTAACGTTGTTAACCTGTATTGCCACGGAAAGACAAACTAAAGTTGTGAATTGAGTAAAACTCTGGCCTGCTGATGAAATAGTTTTGGGCATTGATCTTTTATTAACCTGCACACACATTAGAATTTTGCATATGTGCAATATTAGTTTTTATGCTGCTGTCAAACTCTAAGTCTGGGTAATGAGCTACCAGAACTTTTTCTGTTATTTCACGGATTTATTTCTGAGAGTGTATGAGTTGACTTTAACCATCACTGAGAGAGAAAAACAGAAATTCCAACCATAAAGACAGGTGACAGGTGACAGAGGTTAAATATGTACCGGAAAGGCTGTACTTCCTCCAGGAAGTGCATCTGGTCCTGCACGCTGCTGCTGGCTTTGAGTTCCTTCACCACCACCTGGGTGGTATTTAGGCCTGCGTTCACCTCCCCCAGCAGAACCTGAAAGCGTACAGATAGAGACATATATACGACACAGGGAAGACAGATAGACGGACATTTACACACAAACAAAACCCATTGAGCATGAGTGGGAGTGACCGTTACACAAAAGACAGACAAAAAGACATAAAGCAGCCATGCAAGGGTGGGGGGGGATCCGAAGACCGCAGGGACAGAAAAATGCAGACAAACAGATGGAACATACCGAGTCAAGGTACGCAAGGATGGAGAGGACGCATGGTACATTCATGAGTGAACAGTTGGAGTTGGAAAAGGAGAAAACAGACAAAGAAACAGAGGGGGAGAGAACGAGAGAGAACGACAACAACATGTTATCTGGTTGTAAAAACACGGCACCTCACCACACGGCTCAGCCTGCAGTGGAGGGTAATTACTTTGAAATTATTTTACCAGCGGAAAATGTATCCTTAAGGGCTAAGTCTATCACTTCTGGGACACGCTGACATCAAAGGCACGGAGATCATGTTGGTATTACACACTCAGACATTACAGGTAAGTCAGCGTGTCGGCCTTTTAAACACGGCGGGGACAAGAGCGAAGACTAACAGCCGCGATGTGAGACTGATGCCGCGTTTCATCAGCAGTGGTGGAAGAAGTATTCATTATATGCTTTACTTAAGTAAAAGTTATCATACCTCTCTTAATACTCTGTTACAAGTGAATGCCCTGCATTGAAAATGTTACTTAACCCTCCTGTTGTTCTCGGGTCAAATCTGAGCCATTTTTTACAAGTTTTTTTTTATATCAGAAATTTGAGTTTCTTTCAACCAAAGTGCTCGGAAATAACATGGAAATAGCAAGTCCAATTAAAAAAAAAACAACATCAGTCTAAAAAAATTTTTTTGTAGATTTTTTGAGTTTTGACCCAGGAAGACAACACGAGGGTTAAGTGAAAGTATTAAAGTATCATCAGGTAAATGTACTGAAAGTATTACAAGTAAAAGTGCTCAATGCAGAAACCCAAACAGTTCTGTCAATCAACCAACTGTTTAATCAATTAATCAATTCAGCTGGACTTGTAGGCCAATATATTGAACTAAGTCAAATTTTATAAACTACATGTGTTTTGTGTGCAAAAATCCTAATTTGTAAAGTAACTAAAGCTGTCAGATGAATGTAGTGGGGTAAAAAGTACAATATTTCTCTCTGAAATGTAGCGGAGTAGAAGTAGAAAGTGGCATGAAAACAAAAGTAAAGTACAAGTGCCTGAAATTTGTACTTTAGTACAGTACTTGAGTAAATGTACTTAATTACATTCCACCACAGGTCAGCAGGAAGTTATGAAGATTGAGACGTCAGGAGTGGGCTTTACCTTCCCAAACCAGCCATTCCCAATCTCTTTCAGGTAGAGAAGACTGTGGCGGCCGAGATCTGTGGATTTCAGGAGTTGGACTGGAGGAAAAGAAGAGAGAGGAAAAAGGCGTCACAATGATGGATAAACCTCCAACATCGCACTCTTGATGACATCATTGTGGTATTTACAAAACCATTTATTTGTTAACGGTTTTGAAAATCAATGAATCGGTTTGAGTCATTTTTTATAAAAAAAAAAAAAAAAAAAAAGTAAAACTTCTCTCAATCCAGCTTGTTAAATGTGAATATTTTTTAGTTTCTTCACTCATCTGCATAAGCGTAATTTACAGGTGGGATGGAATAATCAAAACTGGCCAGTGCAACCCCTACAAAAACCTATTATAATTTACTGTACATAAATGAAGACATTTGTACCCTAACTTGATGCAGAAAAGGCACAAATTGTGGCAGAAAAATTCATCAGAATGCAGGAAATGAAGTGTTTGATATGTTAAAAATTTAAATTTTGCTCAAAAGTGGAGATCTCAACCATTGTGTTGTCTTCCCGGCGACCATGAACTTGTTGTCCATTTAATGCTTTTTCCAACATTTTGGTCAGTATTAATGCTTTTTTGGTATTCATGGTCAATAAACCTAATTTATATGACGTTATACCTAATTTGGGGTTTTAAAAAAAGCAGAAATTATAATTTATTTTGACTAATAGTTAAGTTCACAGGATGTTTAGTGGTATCTGTCAAAGTTTAGACAGTCAGGATATTGTTTTGAAACCATTTAAAAAAAGATTTCAAATGCTATGAAATTGAATAAAACACCCAAAATTCAATGAAAGTAGCCATTAATTTGACATTGTATGGATTCCATACATCCGTACATACATGCAACTATGTTATTTTTGGGTCATTTGTTTGAAAGAAATCCATATTTTTGTTATAAAAAAAACTAGAAAACGGGTCAAATTTGACCCGAGGACAACTCAAGGGTTAACCCCCCCCTCCCTAATGTTGAACTCAAAGTTTCGCCCTTGCTCCTCTGTGATAGTAAACTGAATATCTTTGAGTTGTGGACAAAACAAGACATTTAAGGACGTCATCTTGGGCTTTTGGAAACATTCACATTTTTCACCATTTTGTGACATTTTATACACCAAAGAATTAATCCAGACAATAATTGACGGATTAATCAACAATGAAAGTAGTAGTAGTTGGATGCAGCCCTACCGATAACAGTGACAGAACGCACCTTTTCCAGGTTCTTAAGTGGCCGTCGTAGAATCCATCGTCCGCCCAAATCAATTGTATTAACCCTCTCTGAAATGAAATATCCGAACATGCCAGTGGACGTTGCCCATGATCCACGAGTAAACAAATGTAACTCTTTACTGAGCCAACTCTGGCACCGATCTGTCTGACTGTCCTTCAAGCCCCTGGGGCATCTCCGTCAGCATCCCCAGATGACCTGAGTCCTTCCTGCCTGCCCGAACACGCCCGGCCGTCCCGTCCGCAGCTCAGTCAAACGAAACGGGACTGACGGCAACCCCTGCCCCTCCATCTCCCCCCCTTATCATCTATCCCATTCTTTCTCTCTCTGTCTCCCACTATGACACTTCGATTCTGGCCGTAGAGGCAGACAGACAGATCTTTGTGGAGCTGTCGTCCCCCTCCACGCCGCCACACAGTCCAGTCACTGTGCTGAGGCCATATTGGACACCCCTGTCTCTTTGCCCCAGACTGGTCATTCCTTTACACCCACTCACGCTCTCTCCGGCAGAATAACCACCATTGTCTGGCTGCTTGGGGCCACATGGCACCAGTTAGGACCAGTTAGTACGCACACACTGGGGCCATTATCCACCTGCTCCATGACGGCCAATAAAATATATGTATCCCATGTTTGTACGTCACAGATTTTGTTTCTATTATTAGAATAATGTATTTAGAAGAAATGCAGCCTTGGCAGAACCACATCAGTGCTTTCTACTTTTCTAAAACAACCGCTGAGACGAACTGAAAACCCCTGATTGACCTGGCAAGTTCTCGGATGTCTTTACAGCCAACCCACTAACTCGATTTCCATTTGACAGCCCCACATCTAAGCTGTGTACCTTATCTCTTTCTCTGAAGAAAGCGTCTAACAAGTTTATTTGCTAGAGTAGCCAGGAAGTCTTTAGCAAAATGTACAGCGGCTAAATCACTCGGAGCCAAATGGAACTCCCATTATGCTCTTCTAGTCCAGTGCATCTTCTCTCGGGTCTCTGCCGAGGTGCTGAAATGTAGATCCGTCCTTGGGCATTTAAATTCACTTATGACGTTTGACCAATTCTTGTTGTGTAACTCAATTAGAAACGGCAACATGGCGAGGATTTAGAGTTGCGATGTATGGGAGTGATTGTGTAATTTTATTCAGCAGATTGGAGAGTGTTCGTTCAAAGGACGCATGTAGTACATGTACAGCTCTGAGTGGAAGGAAATGTGTGTGTGTGTGTGTGTGTGTGTGTGTGTGTGTGTGTGTGTTCAAAGGATGCATGGAATACATGTACTGTAGAGCTCTAAGTGGATGGAAATATCATTGTGCGTGTCTGTGTGTGTGTGTGCGTGTGCGTGTGTGCCTGTGTGTAGCTGTTCACATGCCTCCTCTGAATGGGCGTGAGGCTCCATTAGTCTTTGCAGTGCAGCCTGCAGCACAGAACAGCTGCATCAGGGCGGGTCCCGGGGACGGGGCCAGGGACTGAGCCAAGCTCTTGGTTACAGTACTGGTGTCTCATTAGGGACTCACACATATCCACACAGTCCTTCGACAGTCCCATCACACAGCAGGATAACACGAGGAGACAGGAACAATGGCTGAAAGGAACCAGACTCGCTCATGTAACTGCTAAGTACTTCAACTCCACATCTACCTCAGCTCTCAGGAATCATAAGGGATTGGAAATCTGAGAGGTGAACCTACGGTACATCGTGTTTGCCTAAAAGCAAGACCTTTTTATTCAATTTCTTCGTTTAATCTGAATTACTGCTTGTTCCTGTGTATTCATTTATTCCTTGCCTATTTTTTTGTGTGCATTTGCTCCTCTCTAATGTTCCATACCCCCCTCCATTCTGTTGCTGTAAGTTTAGCTTTTAAGTTTAAATATTTTATCAACCTGTAAAGCACTTTCAACTGCTTTCATATGAAAGAAGTGATGGTGTACATATACACCTGAACTAGAATAGCTGTAGGAAAAGAGGACAAAATCCTGAGCAACAAATATAAGAAAGTAAAAGAGAGGAGATGTATTAGCAGTAGAATATGATGGATCCATTTCAGCCATTATATTTCTTGATAAAAACACAAATCCATTTCCCCTTATGATGTCAGTGGGCGAGGCAGTCCTGAAGCTGCAGTAATAACTCCCTGACCTCTGCCACTACTCTTATACCATATGGGTTCTATTATCCACAGAAGACAAAGCATGTGTCAAAGGACCGGTTCACTCAGAGTCCCAGAACATGAGAAAATAGTTTCTCAACACAACCACATACATACATCCCCCATATTAGGGACTGCGACCCCCCCCTACCCTCCCCCAACAAGCACTGTGATTATACACTCGCCCCCTACGTCCCCACACGAATATCATTGTGGGACTGCAATTATGACAATCATAAATATTACATGTTTGGATTTTGTGTGTGTGTGTGTGTGTGTGTGTGTGTATGGTTGCGTGCAACGAAAAGTTGTGTCAGATGTTTGTCCGGTGACCATACAGATGTTTTTTAATGTTTTTGGAGCAGACGATGCAAGAAAATGTTCTGTGTTAACAGAAAGTAAAGTTTTATGAAGTCATGCTATGAACATATTTTGGGGTTTAGAGAATTCTGCTTCTGAGACTTTGGCGACCAGGAACTGCGCTCCATCAACCTTCTTGTACGGACCTAATTTTCTCAAAACTTCAGGACCTATCCGCATGGCGAGCTATCACTCAGAGTAAGTTAGAAAAATTAGGGCTGCAACTAACGATTATATCTGTTGTCGATTAATCCGTCGATTATTTTCTCGAATCATCAATAAGTTGTTTGGTCTCTAAAATGCCAGAAAATGGTGAAAAATGTGGATCAGTGTTTCCCAAAAAGCCCAAGATGACGTCCTCATATGTCTTGTTTTGTCCACAACTCAAAGATATTCAGTTTACTGTCACAGAGGAGAGAAGAAACTAGAACATAGTCACATTTAAGATACTGACATTAGAGAATTTGTACAGTTTTTCATAAAAAATGACTCAAACCGATGAATCGATTATCTAAAAAGTTGGCGATTACATTAATAGTTGACACATAATTGATTAATCTTTGCAGGTTCATAGAAAATACATTCTTTATGATTGGGTCGAACCAACCCTTTCTTATTTAGCTCTTAATATTTGGCCGTATCAAGCTATAGTGTGTAGTTTCTGTCGCCCCCGTGAGGAATTCTAAGTAAGAACAACAAAACTGTTGGCGCGTCCACATGATACAAGCCTTCCGTGATCGCCAGTGTTGGGAGTAACGCGTTACAAAAGTAACGCAATTACAGTAATGTATTCCTTTTTGCTGTAATGCAGTAATATAACGCATTACTAATTACATTTCGGTAATATTATTACCCGTTACAATCTCAGTAACGCGAGTTACAACGCATTTTAACGCAACATTTTTTAAGAATTTCCCAACACCGCAAAGCATTTGTTCACAGGAAAAAAAAGCCGAGAGTATTATTTCATAACATCTGTGTCCCAACAGGTGACGGTACGTCAGCTCGGACAGCAGTGTGTCCGAGCCGCTGACAGATTTAAACATGTCGGGAATTAATGTTTAGGCTTGCTTACACGTAAATCATTGCAGTTTATCAGCCGTGGAGAGTAACTCTGTAGTGGAATGGCTTGGCGACCAAAAACGCTCGTCTTTTACTGTGACCATTTACCGTTCAATATGTTTCTGTCATGAACGGTAATAATTATTACAGTTGCAGTTTTACAAACAAGAAAGTGAGCAACTTAGCTTGACGGACATGTTGCATCCATAGACAGTATTTGTTGCATCAACAACATGCATAACAGTTACATCTCAGTAAGCTAGCAAGAGTACACAAGGTACACAACCGACAACTAAATTACTGTTAAACAAATAAGGTTGTGTACCTTTTCACATATCAGCTGTATATCAAGTACTGTAAATAATGTAACTAGTGAGTTTTAATCACACTATAATTGACAATTTCCTTTAGACTGTTTTAAACTAAACAACATGAATTTCTTATTCAAGTGCTTTAAACAAACATTTTACAACAATGCCGTACTTCAATACAACTGTATGGTACTTTTAACTGAGTATTTTCATTTTCTCCTACTTGCCTCGGTACGTTTTACTTATCTATTTTTTATAGCTTTAGTTACTTTGCATATTCATATTAATTATACAAAATATTATGAATAATCTGTGATGTATTAAAGTGGATAAAGATGAGACTTTATTGATCCAGTGGTGAAATTCACAAGCTAGCTGCCAAGTCAAACTTCTGCTTTTATTTTGGTGAAAGTAACTCAAAAGTAATGCAAAAGTAGTGTAACGCATTACAATTCAGAGACAGTAATATTGTAATATAACTAATTACTCTCAAATGACAGTAACTAGTAATCTATAATGTATTACATTTTGGAAGTAACTTGCCCAACACTGGTGATCGCACACAGCTGCTAGTAGCCAAGGAGGACACGGAGGATTAAAAAAACATGATGGACTCTTCAGATGACACAATCTTCTAAACACAGCCATACTGAGAGTTGTGTGGAGCTGATGGTCTTAATTAGCTTTGTAGCAACTCATTTGGCAATGGCTTGAATGTAACGGACGTTCATTAATATCAAAAAGTTACGCACTTTAAGCTTTAAAGACTACCGATTTAACTAGTGTAGCTCAAACTGTATAAATGTAAATGATCACATTCAATTCTCTTTGAGATTAAATGAAGACTGATCCCGGGAGTTAACTGCGTGGGCATGATCCATTAAGTCTCGCCACACTCTAGGGTCATAAGTTTATCAGGCAGCATCAGCCCATTAACACACAACGAGGACCATTGTCACACGGAGGCAGAACAGGAGAAAGACAGCGACGCAGGGAAAGAGGAATATTCTCACTGGGGTTTTTGTGCTCTCGCATGCCTGGCATTCCAACAAGCAGCAGTGTAGGCTGGCCGCCTGGACGCTGTTACGCAACAGGCAGATGTTTGTGGGAGAGAGGGAAAGCTAAAGAGCACAGAGTCCATTCTGTGGGGACCTGCAGCGAGGGATTGTGGGATAGGTGGAGACCGAACTGACCCGGGCCAGCGTTAGGGCGGTGCTCACTCCAGGGACAGACTTTGACTAACGCCTAACAAAATGACTGAAGATGTGAATTACAAAGCACTGACGAACCCTTAAAGATGATATCATAATTGGATATTCTTTGACCACCCATTCATCTTATATTTTATCCCTTTCAACAGCAGAGAACAAATGTAAATCTTCTTAAATATAGTGCAGGGATTTCACAGATTTAACCCTCAGAGGACAAAAGACGCACTGGCGAGTCCAAGCGATGTTTCACAACACTCCTACTCAACAAGCAATATTAAAAAATTTCATTTTAGACATTGTATTTACTATTTTATTCATATATTACGCTACTTTTGTGAACCCAAGACTTTTGTAAACTCATTTCAAGCACCAAAACAATTGACTTTAGGTTTGTTTTCACAAAAGATTTCCAAATTATCTCTTTATACATTGCTCTGGAATTAATTTCCGGCCTCACTATACAGAAAGCTGAGTTTGTTTGAACATTTTAATATGAAACATATGGGGATCAGGTTATTTGCAAACACCCTCAAAAGGAGAATTCAAGAAGGTATCTAAAATGAGTGGACTAAATGGAAGTGGCGGATCAAGTTTGACCTCTTAATACTCAATATTCACTTTCATTTCTCTGGATGATTCTTTAAAACTCAAGACTCCAGGTTTCTTCATGGTTGCACCAAACACAGGAATATTCACCCAAAAACCTCAGTGTGGTTCTCTCTCTCTTTGGGAAACGTTGGGATTTTTAGCAACATTTCACATTGTGATTGGCTGCACAACATATTTCTGTTTACAGATGGAGCCACTCTTGGATCAAGTTTAACCCTTAGATAACCAACCTGCTCTCACTCCGATCTCGTAAAATATGGACGTTTCGGTAGTAGCTGTCAGCGTCAGATACGACACAAAAAGAGCCCTTTAGCATGTTTGTAGAACACACCGGGGAGATCACCAGCTACACGGGGTTTGAAGAAGCATTAAGAACAACTAAGGTAGCTAGTAGTATGAAAGACCAAAAATCTGCATAGGGAGGTAGATTGGTGGGGTGGATGGGTCAAACAACACAGGGCTTTTCACCCAGGAGACCGTTCTTCTTTACCTAAACCCAACTGTCCCGTTCTTCTTTACCTAAACCCAACTGTCCCGTTCTTCTTTATCTAAACCCAACTGTCCCGTTCTTCTTTATCTAAACCCAACTGTCCCGTTCTTCTTTACCTAAACCCAACTGTCCCGTTCTTCTTTACCTAAACCCAACTGTCCCGTTCTTCTTTACCTAAACCCAACTGTCCCGTTCTTCTTTACCTAAACCCAACGGTCCCGTTCTTCTTTTCCTAAACCCAACCGTCCCGTTCTTGTCCCGCGTGTCATGGAAACATAAGCCCACCCACAACCTTTCCCTTAACCTAACTGCGTCAAAAGTGACGCCAATAGTCCCGACCAAGCGCGTTTAGATACAGCGCATTAGATCTGACGCTAAAGGAGACTTTTAGGGTCAAAAACAATGCCAAAGGCACCTGACCAAGCATCCGTATTTCACGCGATGGAAGTGAGAATGTGTTGAGATAACAGAACTCCCGCCGGCGGCCGGGGGAGATCGCTGTTTACATGATCCTGTTTAAATGGATCTCAAATAAAAACCATAACAGCTACAGCATTCATTCTTTTTGCAGCAGAAAGCCAAGGCTTCTTTCTTTTCAAGTCATTAGGCTACACGCTCGTGATGATTCTAATACGATCGTTCTATCAGTTACGTGACGTCCGGTGCAAACCTGCGTGACACCATTTCCATTGCAGATGAAACTATCAAAACGTCTTTACACTTTTGGTGAACATTAGCACATCTCAAAACCTAAAAAATGTACATAGTTTAAATAACTTATGGAGAAAATTTATGACATAATTTTAATACTTTTAGTGGTTATTATGGTTTATTGACTTACACAACTTTTTAGCGTGGGTTGTAATGATTTTAGGGATATGAAGCATTTGAAGACACTCCAGGAAATGACATCACATTAAGCAGAAATACCGACGTAGGCACTGGCGGACCTTTTCTATAGCAGAGTTTAAAGCACGTGTCAAACTCAAGGCCCGCGGGCCAAATCCGGCCCCTCGCAAATTTTGATCTGGCCCTGATATCGATTTAGGTTTACAATGGTTTTTCAAACTGCAATTATGTGACTCTCAAAGCAGAATTTGGCAGATTTGCCAAATTTGAGTTTTCATATTCAGCCTGTGAAACAAGCTGCTGTGAGTCGACTGTGTGGTAGCGTATACTTTTAAAAATGTAATCATTGTTTTGCTTGGTTTGCAAAATTCCATGATGGCTAAGGAACTTTTTTTGCGGACTTCTTTAAGGCAATAAAATATGCATGTCTGGCCCTTGATGGGATTCTCATTTTGGCCCTTTTTGGCCCATTTTGTGGCCCTTAGTGAAATTGAGTTTGACAGTCCTGGTTTAAAGTGAACACTTTGACTCACCTGATCGAGCAGGTTGCTTGGCGACCGGCAGGGAGAGCTCGGTGAGGGGCAGGATGTAGACGTCCGGGCTGCCCTGGGAGGCCGGCGAGGCCAACGTGGACATGTCTGCGTGGTACTCCTCCCCGTCCACATTCTTGAATTCCTGGGAAACAGATACACAAACATACCCAGAGGTCAAAGGTCATGCAAAGGAACAGGTTGCTTGCATTAGACTCACGACACTGGTTGTAAGACGCGAGGACATGAACACGCAAGACTTGGAAACAAACCTCACAAGCATTCCCTGATGTGCTTTTAGGGGCATTGTAGATCATATAAACAGGAGCGAGTCCAGGAATCTTTAAGTGAGGTGGCACAGGGGGGACCAATAATCAGTACGGGGCGGGGGGCATTTTGAAACACAGAGTACAGCATAGCACATCTGCTTAAAAATATAAGAAATATTGGATAGGATTGAACATAATGTAATTCTTCTAAATAATACATCACATTCATTATTCATTTAACTTGTTTTCATTTTAAACTAATTATATATCCGAATACAATACACATTTTCTATAGGCTCAGTCTGCCACTTTTAAATAAACAATTCCAGTGCTGGTTCCATGGTATCAGAATTTTGGATAGTCGTCATGGAAACATTAATTGGTCATGTGATAAGGGTTGGGAAGATTGGCAGAACAGGCAGCCAAGTGACTAGCCTGACGTGGTCATACTCAGATTCTACCCGACCTCGAATTTTGTGGGCATGGCTAAGTTTAGCTGACATCCAGGCTACCAAGTGACAGTACTCTGATCCAATGGAAATCACAGTTGTCAGATTGACAGCACTCTTGCCCAATGGATTGGGGGGGAATCATATTTCAGGGGGGGTCATGCCACCCCCTGCCCCGCTTCTGGCCCCGTCCCTGCATATAATGGGTGCATAGCTACTCAATGCAATATGTAATAGTTGACTGCATCTATGTACATATATGTAGAAAGCGAGAGAAAGTGTTTTGAAAAAAAAACACAATCCAAAATTGATATTTTGGCTGGCCCATTGAGCTGAGATAAACTGAGGCAAGCTGTCCTGGCCCGCTTTAGTGTTTCTCTGAGCTGTTTGTGAGACCGATTGGAAACATCGGAGTGTAAACAAAGCCCGTCTGATTTACCCAAAAGATTAATTGTGTGCTAACATTACACGTAACTCAATCCCCAACATCGCAAGTAAGCCTGATGATTTTAGTGGTGAGATGCTTTCTGGAAGCATGCAGAGCAAAGCTGGGAGAGAAAGGCTTCTGTGAGTCACTCTCACTCAGCATGTGCTATATTAAAAGAAAAAGTCACATCAAAGCCAAAGATGAGCATATTCAAAAAATTATGAGAAAGGGGAAATTACTTTTGACTTGATACTGCATTTCTATTTTTCCAAATGGCACAAAGGAGGAGATTGATAAATGTGAGTCTTCACATCTCTGAGTGGCAAAGAGAGATTTTGGACATGAAAAAAAGAACTGAACAAAAGCGTATCTTTTAAGAAGATTGACAGTGACTGCTTTGGACTTGATTACTAAGAAGTGTCTGGAACAACATGTACAAATAAAAGCCAACATATAGAAGAAGTAACATACAAACTAAGAGGTAACTTTTCTTTGCATGAAAAACAATGGATGAAAAGGTTGAAATCGCCATGTAATGAGAAACCGGCCTGAGGTAAACTGAGTTTGCTCTATTTATCCATACCGTTACGTGTAACTGTATTCACATATTTTAACATTTTTATTTTTTCCTTCTCTCTTGCTCTATTTTTTAAGTTCTTTCTACTCTCTTTTTATGTGATGGATCGACTCATCTGGTGGAGCATCTTTCACAAAGTGAAAAACGACTCTGTAATCGTGTAATTGCTCTTGGAGTGATGATGTGGATGAGATGAATGAATAGTATGAATAAAAGAGATGCATCAATGTCAGATACAGGTGCAATATTTCAGAACATGCAAGCTTTTGAAAATCCCTTCAATTTTCTATGTTAGTGTGTTACATTGAAGCCTGGTGTGGATGGACAGTGAGGAGCCTCTGAATGATTCCTTCTGTGTGTCAAAGACACATTGCAGGATGAAGAAGAGGATGAAGAGGGGAGAAGGGAGGGAGTTGGCTCCATCCACAGACCGGATGTCAGAATAAAAGTCTCTTAGTTGGGAGCTGAAGAGCAGTGGGGTCCCAACACTGGAAAAATGTGACCTGCTGCAGCCACACACACACACACACACGGACATGGACACAGATGCATGCACGCACACACGCACACCCACACACACACAAACACCCACACACACCCCTTACACACACACACACACACACACACACACACACACACACACACACACACACACACCTCCATCTCAAACTTCATCCTGTCCCCCAAGAATGTGAGCACATGCACACATGCACACCCTCTCTCGGCCAGAGATCCAAATGTTCACACGGCCCCGCTCGCCCTCCCATACAACATGTGGTTTCACTCTCCACATCGAGACACACACACACACACACACACACACACACACACACACACACACACACACACACACACACACACACACACACACACACACACACCAGCATTTACAGAACAGCAAAAGTATCTCTCATTTCCCATACATCTTGCAGTAAAAAGGTATCAAAACTAGGCCTGCAAATCATGAAATGTTTTGTTATTTTTGCAATTCATCGATTAGACCTTTACTAAGAAACTAAATCAACAAATAGAAAAACATGCCCATTACATTTTCCCAGAATGCATGGTGTTGTCTTAAAATAGTTTTGTACGATCAACAGTCCAAAACTAAGAAGATATTACAACGATATCAAACGGGCAAAAGCAGAAAATCGTCAAATTTCAGAAACTGAATCCGATAATATTTGGTAGTTTTGCTTGAAGAACTTGTTTTTCCAGCTAATCAATCAATTGTCTAAACTGGTCAGGACTCAATAAAACCAGCATCAACAGATTTACACTTGGTTTTTCACATGAAAATCTGCTAAATAAAAAAAAGATTTCATACTAAGTGATTTCATTCTTAAGCTGTCTGTCCAAAAAACCTCCTAAAAGATTCCATCATTTGTTTTGTCCTTTAAATCCCCCTTTCCATCTTTATACCACAAAACTTGCCTTTTGGTTAAATAAGCAGCACACAGTGTTTCTGTGACAACACAGCATCTCCTCTTCTTACCTTTCCTCAGAGTCCACCGATAAGGTTGGCATGTCAAACGCCCTCAGCTTTGGTTTCAGCATCTCAACCTCTCTGGTTTTGTTAATACACCCACATAACAACACCCACATACACACCCCCCCGGTTCCCATTTGTGTGATGGGTGCAGGGCAGCGGGAGGTTGGCGGTGCCAGGGAGAGCAGGCTGCAGAAAAAGGCCACATCATTCTGCAGAGAGAGTGTCATTGTTGAGTCCAGAAGAGGAGGAAGAGGCTTCGTAGCTGACCACTGACTGTCCCCGGGACTACTGGGGACGGAGGGATGGAGGGAGGGATAGAGGGATAGAGGGAGGGAGGCAGGGAGGGAGGTTGGGAAACGAGAAGCTGGGGAGAGGAAGGAGGAGGAGCACTCTATCTCCCAGTTCACAAGGCGAGAGGAGAGAAATTGAGCCCCCACAAAAATGTGAGGGAGAAAATACAAGTGGGAGGGGGAAGGGGAGAGGGGGGTTCACATACTATACATGTGACATCACTCGCTCTCTTCCTCTCTTTTTCTTTCTCTCTCCCAAAAGCCAAAGAACATCTGTCAGTCCCCTTCCCCACAAAAGCATGGCCACACACACACACACACACACACACACACACACACACACACACACACACACACACACACACACACACACACACACACACACACACACACACACACACACACACATCCTTTACTTCAGTAAAAGTACTAATACCACACTGTAAAAATACTATATTACAAGTTAATGTCCCGCATTGAAAATGTTACTTAAGTAAAAGTAAGTAAGGAATCATCAGGAAAATGTACTTAGGGTACTAAAAGTAAAAGTACTTAATAACAAAAAATCCTCCCATTGTAGAAAGTGTAAAGGATCCAAACAGTTGTGTGTTTAATGCTCTAATTATCTCAGCTATCATATTTTTGGCTAGTTTCATTTATGAAAGAACGTCAGATTTTATAAACTCCATATATTATAAACTCCATGTGTTTTGTGTGCAGAAATCTGAATGTGTAAAGTAACTAGTAACTAAAGCTGTAACCGATGAATATAGTGGAGTAAAAAGTACAATATTTCTCTCTCAAATGTAGCGAAGTACGTAATAGAAAGTGGAATGAAACGAAAAGACTCAAGTACAAGTACTTAAAATTTGTATTTAAGTACAGTACTTGAATAAATGTACTAAGACCGAGACCAGACCAGACAGCCAGAGCTTCTTCTTCTGTCTCCGGGATTCTCTTTCTCGGGAGTGTGTGTTAAGCGGGACGGGGAGAGCGGGTTAACAGTAACACATTTCAAACTAGAAATGAGTCAAGTTATTGGTTACATTTCAAGCAGGCAGTTTTACATCCAATCACAGTAATGGTGATAACATAAAACCAGCCAATTTAGTGATATCCCTGCAGACTTGAAATAAAATCCAGAGTCCTCTTTATCCGAGCCCGAGACAAGGCCGATTAAAAATGCGGTCCGTTCCAAGACGAGACAGAGACCTTCAAAAAGTGGTCTTGAGACCAAGACCGATCTTGAGTACTACAGCACTGTTTGGAGCCTTACGTTCATTAGGCAACAGAACTTCTTAATTTTACATTAAAAACCCTTTAAAACTTTCATATCTAAATTAAGGGAGGGGGGTGTACATGGAGTGAGTCATCTTTAACAACTGAATGTGAATAATATCATAAAAAAACAAATCGTCGGCTCAAATGCTTCTGTGCTTCATTCCGCTCTTGTGAACGATTAAAGGACAATTCCGGCGCAAAAATGAACGTAGGGGTTAATAACATATGTGTACCGAGATATGTGTACCGAGCCGACCGTTCTCTGGGATATGTTTTCGTGCTAATCAAATGTGTCTCTAGCTTGAAACAAGCTAAATTAGCTTATCGCGCTAGCTTTCAAAGTTCTCACTGCTTCGGTTTACATGTAGGGATCCTCATTATGCTGCCGTTGAAGTGTGGTGCTATTTTTAGCCTTGTTAGTAGTGCAGAAATATAGATTTACCCTCTGCCCACGAAGGTTAGCGTTATAAGCTAATCACCGGTTTGCGCTAGCTTGTTTCAAGCTAGAGACACATTCAATTAGCATGAAAACAGATCCCAGAGAACAGTCGACTCGGTACACATATGTTATTAACCCCTAGGTTCATTTTGCGCCGGAATTGTCCTTTAAGGGTTTCGAGAACCTGATTTAAGGTTTATTTAAATCTGTTGGCTCTGAATACATTTAAATGATTAATCCTGATATTTAACCCCGAACTATTGCCTCTCACAGCCGAGAGGATCTCTGGAGGAAGTTTCTCATCATTCCTGTCTGTAAAACACAGAGAGCTCTTCTCTCTCGTCTCCTCCTGATGTTTTTTTTTTTTTTCTGAAATCCCCTCTTCCTGCTCTGGGAGAGGCTGTGTCTAATTCCAGATGGGGGCCCTAAGGCCGGATGCACCGTGGCCTCATGGGTATGCCCTTCCTCACGCCCTCGCGCCCTCTCTCTTCCCCCTGCCTCCCACCCTGGCTGGCCCCTTCGTCGGACACACCCTGACAGGTCAGAGCTGGGTGGTCCAGCCCGCCAGAGACACAAAACACACACGAGGCACATCACATATGCGACAACAACTCAAGATGAACACTTATAATCACATTTGACAGTGCTCAAGAAAGAACAGGATGTTTTGCAATATGGCTACAGACCAAGGGCATAACTTTGGGTTCAACATGGGGGGGTTTGAGATCTCCGCTTTTGAGCAAAATTTTTAATTTTGAGCATATCAGACACTTTATTTCCTGCATTGTGGTGATTTTTTCTGCAACATGTTGTGCCTTTTCTGCATCAAGTTAGGGTGCAAATGTCTTTATTTATGTAAAGGAAATTATAATAGGTTTTTGGGGTGGGTTGCACTGGCCAGTTAAACCCTCCCCCCTGTAAATTACACCTATTGTCCAGACACTTCTGGAATCACTGCAGCTCTGTGCTTCATAAGATATTCAAAGTAGAGTGAAAAAAATGAAAGAAAGGCTGAAGGTGCAGAGAGAGAAGATGGACATATACACAAAGACATAGGCGTAATTTACAATTTCCAAAAACCTATTATAATAATAATAATTTCCTTTACATAAATAAAGACATTTGCACCCTAACTTGACGCAAAAAAGGCACAACTTGTTGCAGAAAAATTCACCACAATGCAGGAAATCAAGTGTTTCATATGCTCAAAATTTAAATATTCAAATTATTCCAATATTCAAAACTGGCCGGGGAAATGGAGTCAAAGAGTTTAAATGCTGAGGCAAGCAAATATTTGTTGTTAAGATGAACATAATTCCTAATAAAACATCCTAGAACACGTGTAACGTAAGGGTATTGGTTATTATTATTATTATTAGTAATAATATTTACATAAATAAAGACATTTGCATACAGAAAAGGCACAAATTGTTGCAGAAAAATTGACCAGAATGCTGGAAATGAAGCGTTTGATGCTCCAAAATTTCCTGGGAGACAACCACCAGACACCCCAGTTATAATTTTCACCCCCCCACCACCACCCAACCCACAATGTTAAACGCCGTTGCACAAAGAGAACCTCATTATTCAAACAATCTTACATGTCCCTGACTCTGTGAGAAAAGTCATCCGACAGGTTTAACCGTGTGATTCTCACGTAAACGTTTCTGCAATTTCGATCTGAATTATGTGTTAACTGCCTACATAATTTTGTGTCATAAATGTACAAGTTGAAGAATAAATCATGTTGATTTGACAGTTTCAAATGCCGTGTGGGAATAGGAATCACAGTAGGGGCTTTTTGTAGAAGAGGAAAGATAAAAGGTGTAATGCATCACAGTAGGGTGTATAACCAATTACTTTCTTGTCTTGATTTATCCGTCAACCTTTTTCTTTTCAAACATTAAATTTGGGTTGAAGTTTCCGGAGCCTAAAGTGGTGCTGTGAAGCAAAGTTTTGATGAGAGGGTCCCAATGTTGTTTGTATCTTAAATGGGGATAAAATTATTTAACCCTTGTTTTGTCTTCCCGTCCACTTTGAACTTGTTTGTCCATGCAGATCAAAAGTGAAATTGAATTTTTGGTCCTTTTTCAGCATTTTTGGCTCTTTTTTTATGCTTTTGATACTTTTTAAAACGTTTTTGTCACTTTTTTCAAAGTTTTGTTTTAAATTCAAGGTCAATAAACCTAAATTATATGACATTATACCTAGAAATTATGAATTATTTTGACTAATCGTTAAGATCAAAGGACGTTGAGTGGATCACAGACTGGTTTATGTCAAAGTTTAGTCAGAAGACTGTTTTGAAAACCATTTAAACATGTTTTTCAAATGTTATAAAAATTGAATGAAAGACCCCAAATTCAGTGAATGTAATCATTAATTTTACCTGCAAAGAACGTTGTATGGGTTCCTACAAAATGCACATCCATGCATTACATCCATGTTATTTTGGGCATTTTGGTTCAAAGAAACCCATATTTCTGATATAAAATCTTTGGACAACACAAGGGTTAATCGTGCGGCTCTTCTAGACTTGTCATTGGACGCAAGGGCGGTGGAGGGTGGGTGCTGACGGTGCTGCAGCACCCCCTAGTGGCCGAGAGGGAGTGCTGTGCTCCCTTGGTGAAAATTATTTTATTTATTTATTACATTATTTATTTATTTTTCAGAATATGAAGTGCCTGTCAGAAAAAAAGTATAAAAAATTGTTTTAAATATTCAAATGTAATGAATTCCTTCGATCTGACGTGACAGTGTCATCACGTCACGTCAGTCAGGAGTCAGTTGAGAGCTGCATCTCAAGGGATCAATCGTTATTTTACGCGTTTATCAGGAGGAAAATTTACGGAAAATGGGGATTTATTCATATTATCAAATAGACTATACAAACTTTATTGGCAAGGATTGTTTTGTGGACATTATTATGTAGCCTATCGATCAAAACCAACACATTCTCACTCTCATCGCCTAAAATACGGACGTTTGGTCAAGTGCCTTTGGCATTGTTATTGACGATAAAAGTCTCCTTATTCTAAACACGCTTGGTGGGGACTATTGGCGTCACTTTTGACAAAGTTAGGTTAAGGAAAGAACGGGACAGTTGGGTTTAGGTAAAGAAGAACGGGACAGTTGGGTTTAGGAAAAGAAGAACGGGACAGTTGGGTTTAGGTAAAGAAGAACGGGACAGTTGGGTTTAGGTAAAGAAGAACGGGACAGTTGGGTTTAGGAAAAGAAGAACGGGACAGTTGGGTTTAGGAAAAGAAGAACGCGACAGTTGGGTTTAGGTAAAGAAGAACGGGACAGTTGGGTTTAGGTAAAGAAGAACGGGACAGTTGGGTTTAGATAAAGAAGAACGGGACAGTTGGGTTTAGGTAAAGAAGAACGGGACAGTTGGGTTTAGGAGAAGAAGAACGGGACAGTTGGGTTTAGGTAAAGAAGAACGGGACAGTTGGGTTTAGGTAAAGAAAAACGGGACAGTTGGGTTTAGGAGAAGAAGAACGGGACAGTTGGGTTTAGGAGAAAAGAAGTTGGGTTTAGGTAAAGAAGAACGGACAGTTGGGTTTAGGAAAAGAAGAACGGGACAGTTGGGTTTAGGTAAAGAAGAACGGGACAGTTGGGTTTAGGTAAAGAAGAACGGGACAGTTGGGTTTAGGAAAAGAAGAACGCGACAGTCGGGTTTAGGTAAAGAAGAACGGGACAGTTGGGTTTAGGAAAAGAAGAACGCAACAGTTGGGTTTAGGTAAAGAAGAACGGGACAGTTGGGTTTAGGTAAAGAAGAACGGGACAGTTGGGTTTAGGAAAAGAAGAACGAGACAGTTGAATTTAGGAGAAGAAGAACGCAACAGTTGGGTTTAGGAAAAGAAGAACGGGACAGTTGGCTCTAGGAGAAGAAGAACACGACAGTTGGGTTTACGTAAAGAAGAACGGGACAGTTGGGTTTAGGTAAAGAAGAACGGGACAGTTGGGTTTAGGTAAAGAAGAACGGGACAGTTGGGTTTAGATAAAGAAGAACGGGACAGTTGGGGTTTAGGAAAAGAAGAACGGGACAGTTGGGTTTAGATAAAGAAGAACGGGACAGTTGGGTTTAGTATAAGAAGAACGGGACAGTTGGGTTTAGTAAAAGAAGAACGCGACAGTTGGGTTTAGGAAAAGAAGAACGGGACAGTTGGCTTTAGGTAAAGAAGAACGGGACAGTTGGGCTTAGGAAAAGAAGAACGGGACAGTTGGGTTTAGATAAAGAAGAACGGGACAGTTGGGTTTAGATAAAGAAGAACGGGACAGTTGGGTTTAGGTAAAGAAGAACGGGACAGTTGGGATTTAGGAAAAGAAGAACGGGACAGTTCGGTTTAGTAAAAGAAGAACGGGACAGTTTAGGAAAAGAAGAACGCGACAGTCGGGTTTAGGTAAAGAAGAACGGGACAGTTGGGTTTAGGAAAAAAGAAAACGACAGTTGGGTTTAGGTAAAGAAGAAGACAGTTGGGTTTACGTAAAGAAGAACGGGACAGTTGGGTTTAGGTAAAGAAGAACGGACAGTTGGGTTTAGTAAAAAGAAGAACACAGTTGGGTTTAAAAGAAGAACGCGACAGTTGGGTTTAGGAAAAGAAGAACGGGACAGTTGGCTTTAGGTAAAGAAGAACGGGACAGTTGGGTTTAGGAAAAGAAGAACGGGACAGTTGGGTTTAGATAAAGAAGAACGGGACAGTTGGGTTTAGGTAAAGAAGAACGGGACAGTTGGGATTTAGGAAAAGAACGGGACAGTTCGGTTTAGGTAAAGAAGAACGGGACAGTTCGGTTTAGTAAAAGAAGAACGGGACAGTTGGGTTTAGATAAAGAAGAACGGGACAGTTGGGTTTAGATAAAGAAGAACGGGACAGTTGGGTTTAGGTAAAGAAGAACGGGACAGTTGGGATTTAGGAAAAGAAGAACGGGACAGTTCGGTTTAGTAAAAGAAGAACGGGACAGTTGGGTTTAGGAAAAGAAGAACGGGACAGTTGGGTTTAGGAAAAGAAGAACGGGACAGTTGGGTTTAGGTAAAGAAGAACGCGACAGTTGGGTTTAGTAAACGTGACACAATCCCATGTTTTTTGACCCATCCACATCCCCAACCAACCTCCCTATGCTGACGCTGACAGCTATTTTACGAGTTCAGAGTGAGAACGGGTTGTCAAAACATGGCCGGCACCGGAGACAGAGATGGCTACTAACGTTACGTTACGTTACATTACTAGGTAAGACACTGTTTTTTTTTCCTGATAACGTGTAATAGCAAATACCTAGCAAGGTTGAAATATGTTCTATTTGGGGCTGTGTCTCCCGGGGCCATTGGGGTCCGGAATTTCTCGTTTTTTTTGCCGTCCGGATCTCAGCTTCCTAATAATAGACGGGTCCAGCTGACAGGCGTTACACTGAAATCTGAGACCCATCAGAAATTGTGACTGCAAAACGGTGCTGCTGCACAAATTGTCTGGCCATGCACGGTTGACAATGGGGGCGAGGAAGAGCGGCGTAATGTACGCTAAACATTAATGCAATCCGGTGTAAAAGGACATCTGTCAGCTGCAACTGAGCAATCCTGGAAGTGGAACGTCGTGGTTCTAGACGAGGAAGAAGAAGACTGCTAGCTGACGTGGATGTAAATAATGCACATTTTAAAATAATTTAAAAAAAATCGATTTGCAAATGTTTTATGAGGAAGGAAGTGCTTTCAGGATGTTTGTTCAGCCTCAGCTTAACACGGACTAAGATCTTTGTTAGTTAGTACTAGAAAACAAAACAAAACAAGAGACAGAGACACATAGACACATACAGTATTTAAGCATTTTTGCAGTCAAATGCACAGCACTACCATTCCTCCAACGTACGCACACACAAACACACAAACACACAAACACACTGCCTTCCTCGCTCCCTGTCCTATTTTCTCCGGTGTTATGACCCATTTTTAGAAATGGGGTCTACATCAATGACACAAGATGGCCCTGAGGACCTGCAGGCGTCCCGTCGCTACATAAACACAGCCTCTACCACCTTTGTCCACTATTCTATCCACTCCCCATCAACATGTTCTAAGTATAAACGGCTGGAGAGCTTGTGTACTGAATATAATGGACGTCTAATGAGAGCCTGAGAGGAATGCTCCGCGTTCAGGCCATTTGCAATAACGTTCATGGGCAAAGAGCGTTAGACTATCTCTATGCAAGACTCCATTAAAACTGTATATGATTTAATGGGAGTAGGAGTGAGCAGAGGTGTGTCAGTTTGTCTTTATGGCTCATATTTCTTTCATGTTTCACGTAGAAGTTGCTGATAAAAAAAAAAAAGAAGTTCAGTTCTAAAAAGAGAGGCCCACCTTGAAGCCGGTTTTGCTTTTCTTGCAGCAGAGGCAGGCCAGCATGAGGAAGACGAAGGTGAAGAGGCCCGAGAGGGAGATGGCCACCACGGCCAGGGAGGTCGACCAGGATAGCTCACTCAGCGGAGCGCCAACTGCAGGACACAAACGTTACACACAGACAGAAGATGAGCTGAGGCACAACACTATTGTTTGTTTGGACTACATTAATGGGATCAAATGCATACTTAAGCTTGTATGGCCAAGGGCGTAACTTTGGGTTCAACAATGGGGAGGTTGATACAGTATCTCCAACTATCTAGGGAGGTCCCGGGACATGTCTGCATGTATTGAAAAAAGTGACAAAAACGTCGGAAAAAAATTGTCGAAAAACTAAAACCTCAAATGGCGACAAATGTTGAAAAAAGCACAAAAAACATTGGGAAAAAAAAGGTGATAAAAACATCGCAGAAATTGTCAATTTCTTCTTCTTTTTTTTTTTTTTTAAGTGACAAAAACTTCAAAAGAAGCTACAAAAACGTCCCAAAAAACAACCTTGAAAAAGGCAACAAAAACCTGAAACGCGGAAAAAAGCGAGGGGCCTGTGTGTATCGCATTAGTCTCTTGCATTGACAGACCTTCCTCCACAGCATGGCGGAGGAAGGTCTGTCTAGTCCACACACCATTCCTGGATGGGAGAAAAACGTGCTCTGGTTTATTGGCATTTCTTTAAACCAATCACAATTGCTAAGCTCCGGACACAATAATGGTGACTCGGCAAAATAGCCTCGGGAAGGAACTTGTTTTAGTGGAACCTGTGTACGTTCAAAGGTTGTTTTAGTCGTGCGAGAGAAAACTCTGATTGGACAGATAGTCTAGCTAGCTGTCTGGATTTACCCTGCAGAGATCTGAGGAGCAGTTAACCATAGTCCTCACAAATCCACCGGAGGTTAGAACGCCAACACAGAGACAGAGGAAGGGGACGGACATCTGGCCGGAGCAATCGTTGTCGCTATAGACTAGTATGGTACATGAGAGTAATTGGATTTCAAAAACAAAAGAATTGTAATCCACCCTGATACACTGTTGTACGTAAGTAGGCTTTCCATCGCATCATTTCTAATGTATTATAGAGTAGCTCATGAACTGACTCTGTCTCATGAGAAATTTCCATTGAGCGACATTCACATGCTTGATTTATGGCTTGCAGTCATGTTTTTGCTGAAAATGAAATGCTCTGAAACATTATAGCTCTGTAGGATTTATCCAGTGCACGATGAAAACCAGGCTATGATTGCATGTGATGATGTATCACCTTCATCTGGCAATGGTGGCATATCTTTTGCACCAAGAGGCTTTTTCATATAATATTCATAGAAAACAGCGCTGGGAGGGCAATTTGCAAATAAATAAATTGCTTAACTTTTTCTAGCTGTGACTCTAATTTGTTTTACCCAAATAAAAAAGGACACTTTTACATAATGAGGATACAGGGGGTGGAAGACGAAACTTATTGATGTATAATTTATGTATTTTTCACGGTCACTGCTGCAGCACCCCAGAAACACAATATAAATATATATATATATGAGGTTGTTTTTTTCCCCTCCAATTTGTTTTTATCCCTCTTCTACTGTATGTATAAATTAGGCTAAATAAAAAAAAAATTTCATGTCAACTCATGCTTTAATAGTTTTTTTTTTTCATGTCCACTATCATTTTCTCATTATTGGTTGTTAATGATACAGGTTTGGACTACATCAGTTGCCTTAATTTATTGTTACTTTTACTCACATTTTGTTATTTATTAAAATGACAACATCATCTGAAAAGTTAAATTATTGTGGAAGTTTATAGTTCTAATTATATATCCAACATGTCAGTTATGTCTTCCACCAGTTGGCAGTTTAATTTGGAAGACAACTCCAGTATCAGATGCTAACAGAAAGTGATCAAATACAAAGTAAACAACCAGTGAAAACCTTAAAGCTTTAGTGCATAACTTTTTGATAATAAGCCATTGCCAAATGAGTTGCTACAAAGCTAATTAAGACTATCAGCTCCACACAACTCTCTCTGGATTTCTCAGTAGGACTATGTTCAGAAGATTGTGTCGTCCGGCGACTTTCCCGCACAGAAGCTCGAGTGAAGATAATGACCTCTTCTGAAGAGTCCATCATGTTTTTTAATCCTCCATGTCCTGGCTACTAGCAACTGTGTGGAGAAGGGGTGGGGGCGCGTGCGCGATCACGCAGGGTATCATGCAGTATCATGTGGATGCAGCGACAGTGTTGTTGTCATTTCTTAGAATTCCTCATGGGGGTGACAGAAACTATGCACTATAGCTTTAAGAATTTCACCTATAGCAGAAGCATAATAAAAATGAATATCAATTGCAATACTGTATGAAACCAAATACCTATTAAATCCACGTTCACTGTACACATTGTATTGTTCCTTCATACAACCATACATTACTTACTGTTGAAACACTTACAAAACAAACACTGAACCTATATTCATCCTTCAAAATAAAGCCTTAAGAATTGTAAATAAAACCACTCATAGAACACCAACTAATCCACTTTTCATCAAACTAAAAGCACTCAAATTCAAAGATATTGTTGACTTTAATACTGCACAAATCACGTAAAAGGTAAATAATGAAAAGCTATTGAACAGTATCCAAGGGTTGTTTCAAATGAGAGAGAGCAAACATCACTTAAGAGGAACTTGTGTATTTAAAAAGAAACTTACAAGAACAAATGCTAAATATCATTACATCACAACCAAGGAGTTCATTTATGGAACAACAGCAATGAAAAGATGAAATAATGTACAACAATGAGCAATTTTAAGAGACTATTTAAAATGAATATATTGAATATACGTATACGAAAAGGACTGGAGGTGATTGTTTTACTCCTTATATACTATGTCTAGTTTGGATGGGTTATTATTCGGTTTGAATTAGATAAATGGAAAAGAAAAAATGTGTATATGTATGTGTGTATGCATGCATATGTGTCTATGTGTATGCATGTGTAAATGTGCATGTAGGCAGATAGGTAGATATACTGTACATGTACTGTATGTGTATGTATACACATGCCCTGCCATGACCTGCTACACCCTGCCATGCCCTGTATGCCTTGCTGCCCTGCTACACCCTGTATGCCCTGCTACACCCTGTATTGCCTGCTACACCCTGCCATGCCCTGTATGCCTTGCTGCCCTGCTATGCCATGGACTACTACAACTACAATTTTAGCTCCATTTCTCTCTCATTATGCCGCTCTGAGCCTCATTCTGTACCAGTGAGGCCAATTTTCAGACTTCATGGTTTGTATTATGCTCCATGTGTGTCGCGTGCATGCTGTCCACTCTCGTAAATAATATCTGGTTCCCAATTTTGGGGGCATTTTTGAGCAGTGGGTGATTTATTGAACTCGTTCTGCGATGGCTTCTGGAATGCAACGGTTGCCATGGAAAGAGATTGGACAGACAGCCACGCGGGGCTGCCTTCAGCTGTAAGTCTCTGACACTGATTCCTGCCAACAGCATTGCCAACCAGACACACACAGACACACACAGACACACACAGACACACACAGACACACATACACACTGCTGATCCTCTGAAAGCTGGTGCGACTGGCTCTCAGTGAGTATCAGGCTCTTAGTATAATTGGACAGAGTGCGAACACTGTTGTTTAGCTGGCCGGCTGGCAGAATGCAGGAAGACAAGAGAATATAAACAACAACAAAAAACATGCAAATTTAACAGTTAGATGCAGGATTAGCTGGCCGGCTCAGGGGTTCCTGGAACATGGGAGTCCCAGTCGGGAATTCACTCGAATGGGCTATATAAAACAAGAGGTACAGTGCAGCAACAATGTCAATAAAAAGTGCAACATGAAGCAGACTGGGAGGAAGAAGTGGAGAATGCCAGCTTGCTAATTCGGTCCACAATAACCCTTCAGTGCTTTTGATAGACTACAAGAGCATTCAGATTTAATTACTTTTTATTTGTCAGGGGGGTAATTACCGAGAGCAGAGACAAATTCTGGCTCTGTTGTGGTTTATTTAAAACACCCTCGCTTACAAATCCCATCTCCCCCGAACAGCGCAAGACAGAGAGTGTGACGTTGGATGCTGCTCGGGATTAATATTTAAGGAACACCCTTAGGTCCACGTGCAGTCGCAATGAAAAGATTGCATAATAATCACTTTGTGCATTATTATTTTAAGCAGATGCTACATGTATGACTGCCACACCCTTAGTCTAAAATTAACTTTATATCAGAAACACTACTGTACATTTTCTTCTCAGTTACACAATGTGGGTCGAACCTGTTTTTGGAACTGATCAACTAATCAAGATTTCTGATGTATACAATAATTATAGGCCGGCAACTAACAATCATTTTCATTGTCGATTAATCTGTAGATTACTTTCTGGATTAACTGATTAGTTGTTTTGGTCTTTAAAATGTCATAAAATGGTGAAAAATGTTGATCAGTGTTTCCCAAAGCCCAAGATGACGTCCTCAAATGTCTTGTGTTGTCCACAACTCAAAGATATTCAGTTTACTGTCACAGAGGAGAGAAGAAACTAGAAAGTATTCATATTTTAAGAAGCTGCAATCAGCCCCCCTTTAAGCCCCAACCCTGGTAGTGTAGACAGGTGCAGAAACCAGCTTAGTACAGCAGTTGGTAGGTTGGTTAGCAGAGAGGAGAGGAGTGGAGGAAAGGAACGAGAAAAATTACTGAAATTTATTGATGCTGACGCTGCTGTACAGGTCTGATTTTGCCAGTCAGCAACTGTACAACTAAGATCTTATACATCCTTTTTTTGGAACTAGCTAAGATGAGTTGGACCTCCACAGAAACACATAAAAAAAGGACCTTGTTGTTGTGTTTTCTACCCTAGCTGTGAAAAATCAATCCCATTGACTGCTAATCTTAATGAAATAGAGGATTCTGCCTCTTGTTAGCTGTAATGAGCCCAGATCAGAAGGGACAAATGTCTCCTGTTAAAGAACGCTTATAGTTCAATCAATCATTCAGGGACATGTCTCTCCAGAGAGCTTCATTAGCTGCACTCAACAACACAAAACCCCATTTACAGTGCAAAACACAGGCAGGTGGACAGACAATTTCTGCGTCTGCATCTTCTCTCTCCTCTTACTTCTCTATTGCTTCGCAGCCCGGGTACCGCATAGCTCTCAGCTACTCCGAGGTGGTAGCCATTTTTAGCCTCCCGAGGCAGGGCGCTGAAGCACATACTGATGACTAAATGATGAAAAGGGAGCGAGCATGAAGAGACGAGAGGAGAGAAGAAAGGATCTGAGAGAGAAGAAGAAGAGGCTGAAGGGCTGTGTACTCTGCAGTGTCTCCCCCAGGAGAATTTCTCCAGCACTCAACACAGAAACTCAGTGAGCAGAAGAGCAGCAGCTCGGAGTCTGAGCGAGAGCACACAGAACCACGAAGCAAAGACTGAGTCGATCTGACAACCGCACGTGTTCGCACGGCTTTTACGGAGACACAAGTGGCGAAAAAACTCACTCTTTTGCAGCTTAATGACTTAGCCTCGATATACTGCAGCAGAGAGGAAAGCGCTCCAGAGGGTCATCACCCACGCCCAGAAGATCATTGGCTGCTCTTTCCCCATCCCTGGGTGATCGTTACAGCCCCCGCTGCCTCAAAAAATCCCAGAGCATACTCAAAGATATATCATTAGCACAGCAGGGTGCAATAAATACACCAGCACTTTTTGCACTTCACACTTTATTTATCACAATTCATTCTTAGGATGTTGTGTTGTCTGTGCTGTCATGTGTGTCCTTCTTATGTGTCCCAGGACGCTTTGTTTATGTTGATTTTATTTTATGCTGATTTTAGAATTTCCCCCCCAGGGACAATGAAGTCTATTCTATTCTATTCTATTCTATTCTATCTCACCCCGGATGCTCTCTGTTTGAACTGCTGCCCTCGGGCAGACATTTAAGGACAATTAAAACATCAAACAAACGGAGACTGAGAAACCGTTTTTATCCAGGAGCCATAATTAAACTTAAAGGTCCCATTGCATGAAAATTTCACTTTATGAGGTTTTTTTAACATTAATATGCTTTCCCCCAGCCTGTCTATGGTCCCCCAGTGGCTAGAAATGGTGATAGGTGTAAACCGAGCCCTGGGTATCCTGCTCTGCCTTTGAGAAAATGAAAGCTCAGATGGACCAATCAGGAATCTTCTCCTTATGAGGTCATAAGGAGCAAGGTTACCTCCCCTTTCTCTGCTTTGCCCGCCCAGAGAATTTGGCCCACCCATGAGAGAGAGAGAGACATCAGACATCAAGTGGCAGTTGGTCAAGGCCACACCCCCACCCTCCACCTTGCCCCCCCTCTCTCCTCCTCAATAGCATTTAAAGCTACAGACACAGAAATGGCACATCCTAAGGAAAGCTCATTGTGGTACTGGCTCTACTGGCTGTAATTCTGCACCAAGGCTACATTTTGGGAAAGAGACTTCAGATAAAGTATTAGGGGACCACTAAGGCCTATATAAAAGAGACTTCAGATACAGTATGTTGGGGACCAAGAGTTTGGTTAAATCTGATTTTAACCAAAAGGCCTCAGATTAAACTGACCTCTGGATACAGGACACACATGTGCTCAGAGACAAAGGAACATGTGACCAAGACAAAGGAATCTTGGCCTCCATGTAAACCCCAAAGCCGGGATAATTCACACCTCTATGCGAAATGCCAGCCAGAAGGGAAACTCCTCACAACTGGCAGGAAGTCAAATGACTACAAAAGTGTAGTTTTTACCCTTTCAAGAGTTTTGAGTCTTCCTATTGGTTCAGCGGGACCATAAACACAGCAGGTGGGTTTTAACCTATAAATAACCTGACCCTAGGAAACTCCCCGTCTTCACTTGCAACTCAGTTGCTGAAAGGAGGCGCAAGCGCTTGTGCTAAACTTCCATTTTCTGGAGAATGTGGATTTTATTTCGGTGGATCCTTGAAAACACACCAGTGTTTTCATATCTGCAGTGAGAAGGAAACAACGTTTTTCTTCTCAAAGTCGACTAAACTTGCCCCTTGCTGCTTTTTTTTTTTTTGGGACGTTTCTCCGTGGCCGCTGACGAGCGCCAGGGACCCGTTCCGTTTCATTTCTGGACAGAAACAAACGGACTGAACACACCGTAAGAAGGCTTACGTCTGGGCAGAGATAAGTAGTGTGTTTATTAATGAGCAAAAGGGTTCGCTACCATTGTTGCCATTAATGTGATCTGATTTAATCATGTACTGGTCCATATGTGATTATTAATCTTGTCTGTGAATGTATAAATTGATCACTATACTCGTTGATTTATGTTGTGTTAAGTAGCTTGGTATAACTGTAATCGCTACCTGCTTAAATCACTCCTTTCAGGAGTTTAGTTACTGTCTGCGATAGAATCGCGAAAATCAGCTGTTAGTCACTGAATTAGTTATAATGACAAAAGTTTCCCTCAGTAAGTCAAAAGTCTCAGTCTGTCCTAAACCACACGTTAGCCCAGACCTGAGTGGCTGAGGGGAACTGGGTCATTATCGATAACTCAAGATCAGAGTGCCCCTTTTTTTTCCTTTATTCTTCTTCTTTCTTCTCTCTCTAACACACACACACACACCCCACAGGCTAGCCGCGTAGCTCCCGAGCTAACGCTGCAGGCTAGCTTCACACGTGGCATGCTTACGTTCGGACAGAGCTAACACAGGAACTAGCTACCATACCGACTAAGCGTGCGCGTTGCCTAGCAACCCCCGGCTTCTTCAGCCCCTCCTCGTGCACGCAGCACCACTACCGCCCTCTTGAGGCCAAATAGTTTTGTGCAGCTCACAGGAGTAGCCATTTTGGGTAGCTTTGTGTTAGAAATACAGGTCGACATGCCCCTCCTCTCTCACACACACACACACCCACACCCACAGACGTGTCCATGACACATGCTGCTTTGTTTTGCTTTGTTTTTGGTTGTGATATTGTAAAAAGGTATATGAGTTTATTAGTGAAGGATTATTGATTAGCTACCGATAATTGTGACGTTAATAAATCTTATTATGCTTAATTAGCAGTTGCTTGTGATTATTTGTGTACTTGTTGTAATAATTGCTGGTCAATCAGGTCCGTGTTTGGATCCACCCCTTCCTTTAATTCCTTTTTAAAGGATTACCACAGAATGAGACTGTTCCACAGTTTGATTATTGGTCCCTGACTTGCAGGGTGGTGCCCCGTTTTTGATTGTTTGTCGATTTGATAAAGTTATTAATAACCATATTCATAACTTTATTAATATTGATAAAACATATTTGATAATTTGCCAATGATCAAATCTGTACCCTACGAGAATCCTACAAGTATTAGGGGACCACTAAGGTCTATATAAAAGAGACTTCAGATAAAGTATTAGGGGACCACTAAGGTCTATATAAAAGAGACTTCAGATACAGTATTAGGGGACCACTAAGGTCTATATAAAAGAGACTTCAGATACAGTATTAGGGGACCACTAAGGTCTATATAAAAGAGACTTCAGATAAAGTATTAGGGGACCACTAAGGTCTATATAAAAGAGACTTCAGATAAAGTATTAGGGGACCACTAAGGTCTATATAAAAGAGACTTCAGATACAGTATTAGGGGACCACTAAGGTCTATATAAAAGAGACTTCAGATACAGTATTAGGGGACCACTAAGGTCTATATAAAAGAGACTTCAGATACAGTATTAGGGGACCACTAAGGTCTATATAAAAGAGACTTCAGATACAGTATTAGGGGACCACTAAGGTCTATATAAAAGAGACTTCAGATACAGTATTAGGGGACCACTAAGGTCTATATAAAAGAGACTTCAGATAAAGTATTAGGGGACCACTAAGGTCTATATAAAAGAGACTTCAGATAAAGTATTAGGGGACCACTAAGGTCTATATAAAAGAGACTTCAGATACAGTATTAGGGGACCACTAAGGTCTATATAAAAGAGACTTCAGATACAGTATTAGGGGACCACTAAGGTCTATATAAAAGAGACTTCAGATACAGTATTATTAGGGACCACTAAGGTCTATATAAAAGAGACTTTAGATACAGTATTAGGGGACCACTAAGGTCTATATAAAAGAGACTTCAGATACAGTATTAGGGGACCACTAAGGTCTATATAAAAGCATCCAAAAAGCACCATGTCATGGGACCTATAATGCAACTTATATATATTTAAATTTACCTGCTTTGCACTTTTGCTGTTTTGCAAGGAAAGGACTGCATTCAGTTTCATTGTACATGTACAATGACAATACAACTATTCTATTCTCTTTTCCATCTGTGAACGCTGCAGGCCATCTTCGTCCTGATTTCCAGATTGCGATACGTAAACTTTCAGCAGTGAGACACACCAAACACAACCTGTAATCTCTGTGCTGTTAGAATACCAATCTCCCTGTAGGCTGAATAAGACATTTTGGAAGGAAGTGCTTTCTTGCCAAGAGTGTCGATGAGAAGATCAATACCTCGGCCACGTCTGTACACTTATTATAGAGCGAGAACCAGCAGGCGATTAGCTTAGTTTAGCCTCCGGCTGGTTGCGTGGCAACCTCAGTGACGACTAGACTCGCCAGCCCCACCACCTCTAAGTTGTTTTTCACATTTATTATGAATAATAATGAGCTCAGGCAACATGATGTCAGACTGACCAGCTTTTGTAATAGGTCTGATTTCTCTGCTTATTTCTTTTCAGTGGCTAGAGCTGACAGAAGGGGTAGCAGTTCATTTTCACATTCACGTCATAACACAAACACATATGGACCTAACAGATTTAAAAAAATGCAAGTAAAAACGGTTTTGTATGGCAGAGCACCTTTAAAAAAAAAAAAAAAAAAAAAAAAAAATGCTACTTAATTTCAGGATGAAATGCGTTGTAACTCACGTTACTGAGATTGAAATAGGTATAATATTACCAAAATTGATTTAGTAATGTGCTATAATACTGCGTTACGGCAAAAAGGAATACATTACATTAACTGCGTTACTTTTGTAACGCGTTACACCCAACACTGACAATAAGCAACTGAGCTAGCCTACAATGCAGGGATGAATCACGGTTTTGCTGTGACTTGGCTTGTCAGAATGACTAAAGTGTGGTTGACATGTTGGACATTTCGATCCGAGCTGACAGGCTGAGAGGAGTCCAAACTCTGTCGACATAATATCCTGGCTATCAGCCTGAATGTGCATTAACTCTGCAGCTGCCTAAGTGCATAAAACAATTGCTCTACCAACAAATACATGTGTAAATCTGTATTGGTTTTGTGTTTACAGGTGGTAATTCCAGATCTAATTCAGGCATTAGTGCGTCGCTGTTGCTGAGCCTGCTCCATTCAGATAAGCCGACCAGCCATTATAGAGCCAGCGAAGCCCAGTTTTATGCTGCAGCTGTGATCCAGAAGGGGCACACCTCCCTGACTGTCTGAGCAGGGTAAGTACAGCTCTGACCTGGCTCTCTTCCTGTGCCCGCTGCTCACATCCAGCTCAGGGGAGTCAGCAGGAAGCCGACACCGTTCACCCATCATTGGGTCTGGTTACCTGTCCTCGCCGCGGCGAGATGATCTAAAGCTCAGCGGAGAGAAAGGTGAAAGCACCTGAAGGGCTGGAAACTGGCCAGGGCAAAGATTGTACACAGTGATCCCAATTAAGCATGAAAGAAGCAGAGAGTGAAGAGGTTTGAGATGAAGATATCAGAAAATGGCGAAAAATGTGGATCAGTGTTTTCCCAAAAGCCCAAGATGACGTCCTCAAATGTCTTGTTTTGTCCACAACTCAAAGATATTCAGTTTACTGTCACAGAGGAGAGACAAAACTAGAAACATATTCACATTTAACAAGCTGCAATCAGAGAATTCAAACTTTTTTTCTTAAAAATTACTCAAACCTAGAATTTGGTTATCAAAATAGTTGGAGATTATTAAAAGTTGACAACTGATCTTTGCATCTTTGTCATTAGCAGTCTTCTCTTAACGACTGTTTCATATCAGCATGATTTTTTTTTAAAAGATAAAAGAACAAAGCCTTACTTACACACACACTCACACACACACACACACACACACACACACACACACACGCTAATATTTAAGGTACAAACACAAAGGATTGGGATACAAAGAGCATTCTATGTCAGATGCAAATGTGACCTATAGTGTCATGTAAATGCCAACATCCCACACATTCATCACAACTGAGCTCGCTCTACTGTTAGCAACAATATGCGTGTGTGTGTGTGTGTGTGTGTGTGTGTGTGTGTGTGTGTGTGTGTGTGTGTGTGTGCTGGAAACATTAACATTTTGAATATTCTTGTCTCGGAATAACAGCAGATACTCCCAAACTGTGGAGTTATGTTAATCCCTGTGAGAATCTGCATATGATTCACTGCCAAATGTATTCACTGTACGGCTGTGAAATGTGTGGAGGTCCCCTGCGCTCTATATCAGGAGCAGAAGTAACAGTTTCCACTCTCAGGCTAACGCTGGCAGTCAGGTGAGTGATGTGTGCGGCCCACAGACCTCAGGCAGCCACTGACAGACAATTGAATAACAGCCTGCCTGTTGAGTGGAGGGATGCTCTACAACCTGACGTGTGCATGTTAACATACAGACTTGGATTAGCAGGGGTCAGGGGATAATATTTAGAAGAGGTAGATTTGTCCCCCTCAAAAAAAATATGAAAGATAACCCACTCCCGAAAAAAGGTAACAAATAACTGTTCAGGGGGCTCAACACACGAACGATGTGTCACATTGGGGGGTTTAAAAAAAACAAATAGAGTCATGTAGTTTACTGGCCTGCATTTTCAACCTTGCACACAATGTAAGGACTTATATAAGACTTAAGGGATGACAACATTAAGATCCATAACCTGTCATGACCATACATCGCTGGTGGTCTGTGTGACATCATCATCTCTCTCTCTCTCTTTACTCACTGTGTGTCAGCTGCTCTCATTGTTCGCCTTCTTCCAAAAGATTAGAAACACTAAAGCAGAACCAGGAAACCCAAGAGGTTATAAATGTAGCGTCGCTCCAATATTTCTCCATTAAGTCTCGGTGAGTTTCACTCAGATATTCCGTCCAATAACAAGCGACCGTTTACCGTGTTTGGTGCGTTTGACAAAGCGCACTGTGAACGCAAACCGGACCAAATGAGAAATGCAACAATGTTGCTACTTCACCCTTCGAATCGCACCGAGTCCACCGAACTACAGGTGTAAAAGCGCCCTAAGTCCCTACATTGTTTTATCAGTAAATCATTGCACATTATACATTAATGTAAGAGGTTTCACTCCATAAAAGTATTTCTTTTATATGTTTTACTGTTTTAACTGTTCTTTATTCACGTATTTTATCTCTCAGTTCTTTAAATTCTTATACTGCACTGTAAAATGTATTCTTGTTTTTTAAATTGTTTTTAATTGTTTTATAACTGCTCTTTCATGTTTTATGTAAAGCACTTTGCCCTGTTGCTGAAATGTGCTATATAAATAAAGCTGCCTTGCCTTGCCTTCTTTCACCCAGTAGAGTGTGCGCCCCATGTAGGCTGAGGCCTTGGCAGCGGCCCAGGTTCGAATCCGACCCGCGGCCCTTTGCTGCATGTCATCCCTCCTCTCTCTCCCCTTTCCTGTCTTCATGCTATCCTGTCGATTAAAGGCCATAAAAAGCCCCAAACAATAGTCTCAGTCTCTCATGGACATTACACCTGATGTATTCTTGTGAATGCAAATGACCTCAGACTCCATTGCAGAAAGCTGGATCAGCGCCAGGAGTTAAGGAATGGATACAATCAGTAGATGCTTCTCACTGTAAGATATTCGTGAGTGTGTCTGTGTGCCAAACTAGGTGACAGAGACAAAGCTTCTTAGCTCCCAGCTAACTGAGCCGCGCTTTCAAAAATGCTGGGCTGGTGCAATAAATCACTGCTCCCCCTTCGGTCCTCTGCAACACTAGTGCTGACACCGTGCTTCTATCAGGGAGGGGGATGGGGTGACAACAGGAAGACTCATCAGTTAGAGAAAAAAACAACAGGTGACAGGAGGAAAACAAATGGGCGGAGGGAGGGTTAGAGATGGCTAAACACGTGTGAACTGCATGGATCTGATGATCTGGTCATGAACAATCTGCCGTACATCTGCTGGTTCATCCTTCTGGTCACTTCTTCATCCAGACATTAGACTGAGAGACCATATGATATGCTGTATGATATATTTTATATATATGGGTCATGCCACTAAGTGGCCCATCCCACACGGAATTACATGACACCAATATAAAGATAAAGATAAAGAATAAAGAAAACATATTACAGCAGCCACAACACAATAGTGTCTAAACATTTCAAAAGAAAACTACGGACACAAAAAAAATGAATAAATAACAGCGAATGTCACTTCCAGACTCAGAATCATCGAGACAAAGCAGTCTTCCTTTTAGCCCATGCTTGTTCTAAAAAGTCAAATTAAACATGTTTTATGTTCAAACAACCCAACTAACAGATCTCTATCCTATCTCGTCTCTTTTACTTCAACTTTGTTAAATAATTGCAATCTTAAAGTGCCCATATTATGCTCATTTTCAGGTTCATAATTGTATTTTGAGGTTGTACCAGAATAGGTTTACGTGGTTTTAATTTTCAAAAAACACCATATTTTTGTTGTACTGCCCATTGCTGCGGCTCCTCTTTTCACCCTGTGTTCAGGTCTCTGTTTTAGCTACAGAGTGAGACCTCTCAACTTCTGTAACATCTTTGTTGTCAGTCGCACATGCTCTGTAGCTAGGTAAGGACTACATGAGCTAGCTAGCTGTTTCTCCAACTTCAGTCAGTACAAGGCAGGATTAGCCGGGAGACTTCTTCTAAACGAGGCCCCCTCGTTTCGGCTAGTGACGTAGAAAGGCGTGCAGATTTTGAACAGCTCACCCGGAGACTGAAGGCAGGACACATTCAGAAACCGTATCTCACTCAGAACAGCATGGATGTTTTTTTTTTCCAAGTTTGTACATCTACCTTTTCTCACATAAAATACAGTCCCTTCAAATCCTGTCCTCTGAAATAATAATAAAAGAATATGACGCATGTTTGGTTTGTCCTTGGAGATCTGAAGGTAAACCTAACCAAATGTCAGCGAACAGCTGCCGACGGCTCTGACTCAAGAACAGGCTGCAAGTTTTTTTTTTTTTTTTTTTAAATCAACTAGTTTCCATGGTGACTCCTTCCCCACTGCTTCCCCCCAATTCCTGTTCAGCCCTCCCTGCTCACAGACGCTGAGCCAAGACAAAGAACAACTTGCCCCTCCCCCCCTACACTAGAAAGGAAATTAACCTTCTAGTCACTCGCCTAAATAAAAGCAACAGTCTTGCATTTTGGCACAACAGAGAAATAACACTTTAGGAAAGGAAAATGAATATAAACAGCTATCGGAGGCACTGTGCATCATTCGGTGGTTTATTATTCTTATCCTTACTACACCTAAATATTTTTTAGCATTGGAGTTTATTAGAGTCATTAGAGTTTCACATAAAGTGTTAGAAAAACTCTTAAAGGTGCCCTGCCACACGTATTTCATGACTTTGTGGTAATGTCTGAAGTTCTACCATGGACTCTGTAACATTTTTTGTGGAAAATTGCCTTGTTTACCTTGTTTTAAGCCATTCTAGTTTGGTATAGAAAGCCTGCAGGAAGACTCAGCTCGATTTGTGCCAACGAGCTAAGCTGCTTGACTCTGATTGGCTAACAGCTAGCCAATGAGAGCCTGGCTATCAGCATCCTTTACCCAGCGCAACTGGGCAAACTCATGAATAGTAATGAGCTAAGGCAATATGATGTATGATATCATTTTCACATTCACAACATAACACAAACACATATGGACCTAACATATTTCAAAAAATGCAAGTAAAAATGGTTTTGTGTGGCAGGGCACCTTTTAAAAAAATATTTTTTATTCAATATTTTTCACAGAAACTGGAGTTCATTTGTGTGATGAGGAATGCAAATATTGCTTCCTGGAAAGACAAACTCTCTTGATCTTACTACAACATTGTTTTCCACCTATAAAAAAATCACGGCTGAAGACTGACGCTGTTGACGCTGCCTTTTTTTAAAGGGTAACTGTCATTTGTTTTTTTTTGCCTGGACCCCATTTTCCTATGTTTTTTGTGTCTAAGTGACTGATGGTAACAACAATCTTTGACACTGGTCCAGTATTAAGTAAGATCGCCGCAGTCGGCAGCGGCGCAAACAAGCTACAATGTGAGTTAATAGGACAATTGTCCAGCTTGTATTTACGTTCACAAAAGTGCTTGTTTTGCCGCTGACAGGCTCAGATTAATATTCTAAGTGTCTGACAACATTATGGAAAAGGGTTTCTAAGGATGTCGTCCTAAGAGTAAGACTAGGACCATTTTACTAATGCGCTGTTAAAATAACAATGAAATGCTGCGTTATTGACTTTAGACCAGGTTTTTGGTTGGTCAATGGCGCGATCACTTCCCGCTGCCTCAAGATAGCATTACGCCCAGAATGCACCTGAACACACCTCCCTGTAAGACCAGCACGCCCATGGGCGCACAGATGGGTGCAGCTGCATTCGCTATTTAAACAACATGGGCGCTGGATGGGAAATTGACAACTGGGCCGGTCTTAAAGGTGCTGTCGGTAGAATTTTAAAGATCCAGGACTTAGGCAAAAAAATGTAACATCAACAACTTCTCAGTCCCTCCCCCCTTTCTGCTAAAGCCTAAAACGGTCACCTAAGCCGTTCCCCCCACAAGGGAAATTAATGCGTGTGCATGAGCAGTGATTGACATGCAGTTAGACACCCCCGGCCCTGATTGGTGCATCTGAACAGGGAGCGGTGGATTTTTGCATATTGCACTACAGGCTGTAGGTGGTGCCAGAGGAGCTGGATTTTTTTTAATGACCTGCTTCATGTAGTTCTACGGGAACATAGGGTCAGTTTCAGTAAATATGACAGAAAGTTAGTTTTATAAGGCTTACCTACTGCACCTTTAAACTAGCAAAGACGCTTGCGTCGGGTTTTGCGCTGCGCCGGGTGCAAGATAGGGCCGTTAGTCTTTTTCACCATCCCAACCGGTCTACATGTGTTTTGTGGATTTGGAGAAGGCGTATGACCGGGTCCCCCGGGAGATACTGTGGGAGGTGCTGCGGGAGTATGGGGTGAGGGGGTCTCTTCTCAGGGCCATCCAATCTCTGTACAACCAAAGCGAGAGCTGTGTCCGGGTTCTCGGTAGTAAGTCGGACTCTTTTCAGGTGAGGGTTGGCCTCCGCCAGGGCTGCGCTTTGTCACCAATCCTGTTTGTAGTATTTATGGACAGGATATCGAGGCGTAGTCGGGGTGGGGAGGGGTTGCAGTTTGGTGGGCTGGGGATCTCATCGCTGCTCTTTGCAGATGATGTGGTCCTGATGGCATCATCGGCCTGCGACCTTCAGCACTCACTGGATCGGTTCGCAACCGAGTGTGAAGCGGTTGGGATGAGGATCAGCACCTCTAAATCTGAGGCCATGGTTCTCAGCAGGAAGCCGATGGAATGCCTTCTCCAGGTAGGGAATGAGTCCTTACCCCAAGTGAAGGAGTTCAAGTATCTTGGGGTTGTGTTCGCGAGTGAGGGGACAATGGAGCGGGAGATTGGTCGGAGAATCGGCGCAGCGGGTGCGGTATTGCATTCAATCTATCGCACCGTTGTGGCGAAAAGAGAGCTTAGCCAGAAGGCAAAGCTCTCGATCTACCGGTCAGTTTTCGTTCCTACCCTCACCTATGGTCATGAAGGCTGGGTCATGACCGAAAGAACGAGATCCAGGGTACAAGCGGCTGAAATGGGTTTCCTCAGGAGGGTGGCTGGCGTCTCCCTTAGAGATAGGGTGAGAAGCTCACTCATCCGTGAGGAGCTCGGAGTAGAGCCGCTGCTCCTTTGCGTCGAAAGGAGCCAGTTGAGGTGGTTCGGGCATCTGGTAAGGATGCCCCCTGGGCGCCTCCCTAGGGAGGTGTTCCAGGCACGTCCAGCTGGGAGGAGGCCTCGGGGAAGACCCAGGACTAGGTGGAGGGATTATATCTCCAACCTGGCCTGGGAACGCCTCGATCCCCAGTCGGAGCTGGTTAATGTTGCTCGGGAAAGGGAAGTTTGGGGTCCCCTGCTGGAGCTGCTCCCCCCGCGACCCGACACCGGATAAGCGGACGAAGATGGATGGATGGATGTTGTCAGAAAGTTGAAGTTGTCGACAAATTCAATACTGATCTTGCCCAATGAAGTTATATTTTTCTCACTCGGCGGCTCGTGTTTATGGCAGACCTGACGTGAACAACAACTCTCAATATATCACCCTAAATAAACCCCAAGTGTCACTTCTTCTCTGTGTATTCCTTAAACGAGTCAAATTCAAATGGTCCCAACTTCCCGTTCCAATTGAACACTCTCCATTTCCCTTCCTGGAAGCCTTTCAGTGTCATTCCTCCTGCTGTTCTCGAGCACAAAGCGAGATCCTCCTGTGGAGTTACACTGTTTGGACCCGTCCACACAAACGATCTTGCAAGATTACAGTAGCTATTCATATCATGTGGGAGTCGGGCCTATGTTCCTTCAATATGAGCAGGCAGCCCACGCACTGTAACCTAATTACAGGAAGCTGTAAATCAGAGCAACTAACCATGAAACACATCTTCCTGGAGCAGCCATATTATCTCTGTTCAGCAGCCGAGAATAGTTCTCCGGATCACCCGCGGCGGCACTTCTGCTGTCAGGAGTGTTTATTCCAGTGTGTAGGTGTGTAGGTGTGTAGGTGTGTGTGTGTGTGTGGATGTTTTGTCTGCCTGACATGTCCCGCCCTGCTGTGGCAGTTACACTTGAGTATGTAGAGTGCATCCTCGGCTGTCTGTTTCCTCGCAGCTTCCACCTGACGCTCTCACTTCCCTCCCCAGACGAGTCGTGGCCTAGAAGCATCTCGGCCTCGTCTGCTTTATTTCAGCACACAGCTCCCTGGAGGGCCCGACGGGCACATCAGCAGGACGTCCCAGCAGTGGAACACAACTAAATATATTTACTTGAGTCCAGTTTGAGGAGACTTTGTTTGTCATTGCGTCAGTTATCTGATGGTTGATAAAGATGTTACATTTAACACGAGATGAATCCTTCTTTTTCTCTGTTTGCTCAACACATTGTCGCTCCCATCGCGTCAAAAGCAATACTTGGTCAGGTGCCTTTGGCGTTTGTTACTGACGCAAAAAGTCTCCTTTAGCGTCACCTCTAGACACGCTTGGTCGGGACTCTTGGCATCGCTTCTTGACGCTCTGATTCAGGACTCTTGGCGTCACTATTTGATGCTCTTGGGTCTCGTGTCTAGCCCTTTGGCGTCATATTTAGATGCGCTTGGTCGGGACGTACGTTTAACTGATGTGCGGCACGAGAACGGGATAATTAGGGTTAGGAAAGGATCATGGGTGGCGTTACAAAATGTGCGTTTCAGTGACACGCGGGACGAAAACGGGACATGAACCCCGGTCTCGTGGGTGAAAGTCCTGGGTTGTTGGACCCATCTGGCATTGAGAGCCACTGTCCTGCTTAACTTCATTCATTACTTTTTTTTTTTTCTTCTACCGTCCCTTTACTTCCTCTTTCCTTCTTTTCATCAGTACTTTAGCCTTTTTCCTCCTTGCTTTCTCCCCATTTGTGTTTGTTCCCCTCCTTTTCTTCTTTAACCAACCTTTACATTTAACATTGAAGTGTCAGTACCACACGGCAAGATGATTTCCAGCAGATTCTTGTTCACAATTTCAATTTCAAGAATATTCTTGCTCACTGAGTAGGTGTTACCTCTGCATAGCTTTTAAAAAAAACATAATCTGTGTTGACTGTAAACTTAAGTATCAAGTATTAAGTATTTAAAACAACTAATCTTTTCAACAGGATGCCCTATGATGGGTAACAAAAGTCCAGAATGTAATATTTACTGGACAAGAATAATTAGGCTAAAAGATTTCAATTCCTCCTCCAACACTGGGGACTTTCCTCTATTGTATCTTTCTTTCATATTGCTAATATTCTGTTATTTTATGGATTGTATAGGATAGGCAAAAATAAGCCTTAGGCTTCAGCCTATTCCTTTTCCAATTGTTAATTGTGTGAGTTATATTGTGTGAAATGGATAGTTGTAAACATGTAGAATGTTTTTGTCAATTGCGTATTCACACACATCGTCATGCTTTGTTCATAACATTGTATACATTTACATTGCTACGTTTGGGTTTTTAGGCAGAGTTTAGAGCCAAAAGCGAACTCCATGCACACAAGTGTTTTTAGCTCCAGCAGAAGAACTAATCTCTAAACTAATACGCCCAAACCAAAATATCTCATCAACATTCTGGTATACTGGGCATAAACCGGAGGCAGCATGTATACTTTGCTCGTTACTGGCAGTTGCCATGGTAACGTCAATAGCTTAGTCTCAGAGAATGAGACGGCATGACCGATAAGACCCAATCAGGAGGAGAAACGTTGGCGTCAGTGTCGGTGTTGTGTTTGCGTCCAGGACCGTTGGGACTGCAACACAACCCCGCAGATTCCAAACCCAAACGGGTCAGAAGTGTTTTATGTTTAGGGGCTCGGAAACACCAGAGCAGTGCAAATGCGATGTTTAAACGTAGCAAAGGATATTCGTTTTTAAACCAAAACGTAGCAATGTAAATGTTGCCTCGGTGAACTAGATAAACAGTTCTTATAGACTTGGGAATGCACAGCCTATCTGAAATCAGCCACCCTTGAGTGTGTGTGTGTGTGTGTGTGTGTGTGTGTGTGTGTGTGTGTGTGTCCGCATGGCGAGCTACATATGTGTGACATCTGCTAAAGGTCACAACACTGAGAGAAGCAGTGGGGCGGCGACATCCCTCCCACTGACCCCCTCCAACACAAAAATACATGAATGCCACTCATTTGTTTGCCTTCATGTTTTCTGCTCTTTTCTCTCCATCCTAATACGACATCACTTTCCCCCTTGGGGATGATGGGATTTGCTGAACGTGCATGCATGGGTTCTCTGAAAACAGCTCTATATATACATAAAACTCTATATGGAGATAAACAGCAGTTATGTTGTTCTCTGCATCCCACGGTGAGGACTTAACTCGGAGACAAAAACAAAGTGGTAGATGAGGGGAGAATACGTGGCTGTGTGGGCTGATGACATGACACATGGATGTGAATATTGATGTAAATGTGCTCTGAATATGATGATTAAAATGTTTTTGAGAATTCTGCTGTCTCTGAGCCGTTCATGAACTGTGAATGTTGCATTAAGTCTCATTTGTTTGGTAGGGTGGTGCTTTACACCGACTTTTGTTTATGCTACTTTGTCTTTCACTTACATTACTTTCCACTTTAATTCCCATCTATATTCTGAAGCTTTGTACACAGGGCTTTGTTCAAATATCATTCACAGCCTGATTTATGGAACATTCTTTATCTAAAAACATAGAAAAAAAGGGATATTCAATGGCTGTTGACAGGATTTTCTCACTTCTGGAGTGATAAAAAGAGATATCCAAAATGCTTTAACCCTCCTAACCCCAAAACCCACCGGCAGGTTTGAAAAAGCATGTTTTGTTTAAAAGATCACCAAAGAAAAACCACTTATCCTAGAAAGAAGCTAAGTCGGATTCTCAAAATTCAGACAGTCCCTGAATATATCTCAACAAAATTCGCCGACATTATGTAAAAATGCTCCAAAGATAGGCCAAAAGACCACTAAGTCTATAAAAAACTCACATAGAGCATGTTCAACTTAAAAAAATTGTAAAAAAAAAATAAAAAAGGTGTAAAATGCATACAATTTTCCAGGTTTAAAAATGGCAACCGTTGTGTTGATAGTGTGACGCACAGCCATGTGATTAAAATTCATCCAATCCATCCGTGACTGAGACTGCAAGCCGCACCAAAACAGTGTACTAATACCACACTGTAAAAATACTCTGTTACAGTTAAAGCCCTGCATTGAAAATGTTACTTAAGTAAAAGTATGTAAATATCATCAGGAAAATGTACTTAAAGTTAAACATTTGGACTTAAGTACAGTATTTCAGTAAATGTACTTAGTTACATCATCACTACTAGTGTTAAGAATGTACAAATGTAACTTATTCTTTGTATGAAAATATTTTTTTTCCTGTATTGTATATATATATATATATATATATATATATATACCGCCTTCACACTGGCACTTGAAATCAGCTCCGTAATACGCCCCCAGTGGACGTCGTACTACACCGTTGAAAGCGTCGATAGCGAGTAGAAAAACAATGGCGGAGAGAACGTCTCATCCTGTCAGTGTCCGAATGTCCAGTTCTCTCTGAGCTCTCCTCTAGGGCTACAGAGATAGAATCAGAAAGGCTGCTGCGTGGAGAAAAGTATTGCTCTGAATGCTGGTCTGAATGCATAACGTCAATTCACCTGAGCAAGCGAGCTCAGGCTAGCTAACTAGTTAGCGTTAGCTAACGTCAGCTAGCGGGCTCAAGCTAATCGACGCCAACTAGTTAGCGTTAGCTAACACGAGCAATTGTATTAACTGCCCTAATAACGTTAGGAAATCATGAAAATAAAAAATTACATGACAACATATCGTCATGAAATCATTATTTATTTGATTAAAAGTTAAGAATTCAGATTTGTTTATTAGTATCATAGCAACGCTAACTTCCGCTCGTATTGTCGGATAGGAACCGTCTGTAGCCTGTCGCAAGAGTTACATTTTTTGAACGCATCCGGATAATCAACGGACACAATTTTGTTCGCACCGCACTCGTTCGGACCCATTCGCATACGGCCTGCGAATCTCCATAGGAAATGAATGTCTTCCGGTCGTTTCGCTGCCGTATCGAAGCTGATTTCAAGTGCCAGTGTGAAGTTGGTGTTAAGGAAATGGTATCTGATTCAATTATTTTTCTATTTAAAAAAAAAAAAAAATTAAATAAATCTAACTTGTGTTTTTCCTTTTTTATGTTTTATGCCATGATAACTTTGTTATACAGCTCAAAAGACATTCAGGACGTACTCCTACTTCTGGCCATGGTTGTGCTTGTTCATTTGAGATGCCAGACAATTGCAATGAGTAATAATGTGAGCAAAAGAAAAAACGCTCAAAAATGGCTTGGGTTATAAGATAATGCCTCACTTGCATATTTAAACATAACATTTCAGAAAACTTGTAATAAAAAAAATAATTATCTTAATTTAAGTAATCAACTGGGGAAGTTTCACAATGATATCTGTTAGTTAACATGTTTTCCCTGTTCACCTGCAGCGTCTCCCCTTAAATGAATATTCAGTGAACCACCTCAAAGAATAATAGCGTTTAATAGGAATAATAACAGGAGTGTGAAGATGTTAAATTGAGAATATTATTCCGTGCGATACGCAATGAAAACTTGGCATTTATCAAGTCCTTGTAGTGTGGAGCGTAGCGCAGAAACAGAGGATTATGGGTCTCTGCTGTAGCGCCGCAGCTCACGTGTAGCGCTGCTTCACCGAGAACCGGCGAGGCGTGAGAAACAAACAAGCCTTCGTGTAGTCGTGGAGCCGTTGTGTGTGCACACACAGAAACATCCGACAGATCGGGCGCGCAGGAAAGTTAGGAAACACGCACGGCTCACCTGAGCGGACCTCGGAGAGCATGAGAGCAGAGCTTTGACACGTCTCGGTTTGTGGATCTTGTCTGGATGAATCGTCTCAGTCGGTGAGGCTCAATGGAGCGGAGAAAATACAAGCTATCACACATCACAGACGGACCATTACTTATCGCTCCATGCTTATTACTTCCTCCTCAAGTCCTTAATCTCTGACTTCCTCCTGACTCTTCTCTCCCTGGGAGCTGTCTTCCACTTATCAAAAACTGCAACTTGTTTTCTTTCTCTACACTCTCAGACAGATTTTTTTATTTTTTTTTATGGCGTTCTCTAACTCTTTCTCCTGCCAGGTGTTGTCTGTCTGTGTGCAGATGAGGTGAGAGGCCACTGGAGCAGAATTAATCTCATCTTCTTGCCCTCTGTCCCCACTGGCGCTGACTGCACACGCTCCGATATGAAATCACATCATAAATGCCATGCAGGGGCAATTACATAACACACACACGCAGCACAACACACACACATGCAATGTTCCCTAAAGTCTGCTGTGTTAAAGCTCCAGTAATCAGTAGTTTAGCATCAACAACAGAATAAATGCAATATTTAAAATGCAAGATGTTGCTTCACAGCCATCCTGTGGCATAGGCAGTAAAGCATGGGTCAAACTCAAGGCCTGCGGGCCAAATCCGGCCCCTCACAAATTCTGATACGGCCCACATATCAGTTTAGGTTCACAATAAATGCTGGCCCGCCTAGTTGTGCACCAAACCAAAAACACAGGAAACTGATTTTCAACTTGAAATTATGTGACACTCAAAGCTGAATTTGGCAGATTTGCCGACTTTAAGACTCAAAAGACCCCACAAACCTGTGAGTTTGCCTATTCAGGCTGTAAAACAGGTTGTTGTGAGTCAGCTGTGTAGTAGCCTACTTTTAAAAATGTAATCATTGTTTTTCTTGATTTTCTCATTTCTGTGATGGCTTTGGAACTTTTTTGCTCACTTGTTCAGGGCTTTATGTGGACCAAACTGTAAGTGAGAAGGCTATATGAGAACTTTTTCGATTAAATAAAAGCACGTGAATAAACTCTACATGTCTGGACCTTGATGTGATTCTCATTTTCCAGTGTGGCCCTTAGTGAAGTTGAGTTTGACACTCCTGCAGTATAGTCACCACCATAACGGCAGCAGCAGTCCAAATGAGTAAAGATAATGAGTAAAAAATGGGAAAAACGTTGGAAGAGCAAAAAACTTTTGAAAAATGCAACAAAAACTACGTAAAATGTCAAAATCGTCAGAAAAAGTGAAGAAAAAAGCGAGGAATTTTTTTCTCCAAAAAACCTGTTCACTGTGATGCTTGCAGCAGAAGAACTGATCAACTCCATAAGAACAGTGAGCCCCGACTGGGTAATAACATAAAGATTGTACAAATATGACAACACAATACTGATGAAAAGAAAGAACAACACAACTGGTCTCCAAACGTTTCCAAGGTATACTAATAAAGAAATGTGAAAACATGTTAAAAGGTCCCATATTGTAAAACGTGAGATTTCCATGTCTTTTTTCTTTATTATAAAAGGTCAAGGTGCTGTATAAATACTGTGAAAGTATCAAAACGCTCAATGCACAGAGAAATACACGCAGCCTGTATTCAGAAACTGTGGCTTTAAACGATTCGTCAGGACTTCTGCATGTTGGTGATGCCTATGTTAAAGGTAAAAAGTGCTGCTACAGTGCCGTTACAGTCATTCCCCAGCTGCAATGATGGTGCAGAGACCCTAAAAGCACAGATGGGGACGACCCTAAACACTGACCAATCAGAGCAGACTGGGCTATTTCAAGAGGAGGTCTTAAAGAGACAGGCGCTAAAATTAAGCGTTTCAGACAGAGGGTAAATACAGGTATATTCACACAGACAGTATGACAAAAATACAACTTGAACTTGAACAACAAAGGGTGTACACATGTTCCAGTAGAAACCCAAAATACAAGTATGAACCTTGAAATGAGCGTGATATGGGACCTTTAAGGAGTACCACGGCATGTGAGGACCAAAGTAGATTTTCCTGCAGTGTCGTAACCATTATCTAAGATAGAAGGGAGCTCATATGACCGAGGCCACTGAATGTCACAAACACAATTTGTCGACGAGGCTTTTCCTGTCTGGAAAATGACACTCTGAAGAAAGCAAACTGCATCACTGGATAAAGTCAACTCATTCGAATCTCAAAGTCATCACTTTTACTCACAACATGCTATCTGGGAACAAAATATTTCATTCACTATGCTAAGCTAAACTAGTGGCGGCGCTGCCGGACTAAGACAATGCATACACTGAGACAAAAATGCGTTTGCCCACCTATCTAAATCTAAGGGAGACGGTGAATAACCCATCTAACCCATTCAAAAAACGGTGGCGTGTTCCTTTAAGACACCCAACTAAGTGTTTTTTTCGTCCTAGAAATGAGACGGTGTTGCAAAAGACAGCCTTTTGCAAATTCAGACTCGCCAGCACGGTTCCAATGTGGTGATATTGTTCTTGTTTAAGATGGACATTTGCATAAAAGCAGCTTTTAACTAATCAACTGTCTTCACTTTAAAAGGCCAGCAGATAACGAACAACGAGACAGCAGAGCATGTCTTCAAATATTGATGAGAGAAGCTGGCCAGGTTTTGTGATATGTGTCTGCCATTATTACACACGATCACAGCGAGCGGACCCTCTCCAAAGTGCCCCCCTGCTGTGCACCGGCTTCGAAGCACGGTTTCCATGGATACGCTTTAAGTATATCAGCCTGCCTCATTTCAGTGTGGGGCTTCATGTGAAATGGCTTTATGGCCAGGAACAAGTGCTATTAGCAGGAATTGGCTTCTAAATGTTGTGTTTCCTGTTCAGAACTGGAATAAGAATGTGTATCATGACGTGTGCAGGCTGCTTTATATAACTGGGATGATCTAGATTCAGGCTCAGGCAGAGGACACATGTTAAATGATTAACTTATATGGAGCTTCAAACATTAACATATCCGTAGAAACAGACTAAATGTATACCCAACACTAGAAAGGGTACACACGATATGTCAGGATTACTGGCATGTACTATGTATGTACAGTGCCTTGCGAAAGTATTTGGCCCCCTTGAACTTTTTGACCTTTTGCCACATTTCAGGCTTCAAACATAAATATATAAAACTAATTTTCTTTGTGCACGCCCGATTTTTCAGTTTTTTATTTGTTAAAAAGGTTTGAAATATCCAATAAATTTCGTTCCACTTCATGATTGTGTCCCACTTGTTGTTGATTCTTCACAAAAAATTACAGTTTTATATCTTTATGTTTGAAGCCTGAAATGTGGCAAAAGGTCGAAAAGTTCAAGGTGGCCGAATACTTTCTCAAGGCACTGTAGTTTGTGAGTACATGAGATACCTGCTCACAGGGCCGTTTCTAGCATCAGCTTTAGGGGTGCCTGGAACCCTTTTAACGTTTATTTTTTTTTTTTTTTTTATTCTACTGTGCTAACTGTGCATTTTAACATAATTTTGGACCTTCATTATAGGGGAAACACTGAACTATGTAACTAGAAAGACACCAACGATTATGAGAAAACTTACTTTAATGCTGAGCCAAAGGGCCATTACTACAAAGTCGAAGAGGTTTTACAAATGAAATTGGATATTTATTTATTTATTGAAAAGCAGATATTTCCAAAATGCAGTATCAATAACCTTTGAAAATTTGAAATTTATGCAATTTTGACAAATGACTGACAAACACCATTTTCTGAAAATGGCTCTAGATCTAGGCATCTAGATTCTGGGTTCAGTTTCACGATGCTGTTATATTCATAGAGTAGAACTCCTTAGGCTTTGTTCACACTTGGCATCTTTTTTGTTGTTGTGTGAACATAGCCATAGCTCACAATAGATTAACACACTTTTTTTATCAGCAATTATATTTAATGGGGTGCTGGGAACAAGTTCAACCTTAAAAAAAGGGCTAAAATCGCACCATCCTGCTCAGCTGACAGAAAAAGTCAGCGACTACCTGGCGAACATAGTGGATCATTTACCTGCTAAAGATACAGACATTTTGCTCAGGAGTTGGTAGGGACCAAAAACAGAGGCAAAAGGAGCGTAAAAAGTGGAACTTACATTTACTTTTATAATTATTCAACATTAGCTTTTGTTCTTTGTTCATATGTCTGAAGTTTATCTGAACAAACAGCTGAACAAAACATGTAACTTAGCTTTGCCACAGAGCTCATTTCCTGCAACAACAATCCAATGTAAAATATTCCCATTGGCATTTTGTTGAGGCCTACAAAAATATTCGCAACACTCTAGAAGTGGTACTAGCAATTGTAACACTGAGTCCCCTCCCCCCTTCACACTATCAAGATGACATTTAATTTGCCTTCAGTGTTAGAAACAAATCCCACGCATTCAGTCCTTGCCTGGAGTTACTCGTAGTGATATATGAACTCCTTACGCCAATCAAACATATTGTTAATGGTTTTGTTGATGCTCACCTGCAAAATAGATTTGTGCAAACAATCTTGTGTACTATGCCACTGTGAACCGAGATTTTTCAGTAGTCACTAGTGTAACAATACACCCGACTCACGATACGAAATGATTCACGACTTTAAGTTCACAACGCTAATCACAGGATTTCTTTAACAGAACGGGCTGCAGACAAATGACTGAAAAATATTCCTTTTTTTATATGAACTGTGCAAAGCAACAGATGTGTCCTCTTATTAAAAGTATAGCTAAGATTGTATTTCATCTTAATAACAACAAATTTATAGAAAAATAATTATACAATTTCTGTAATAAATCCCACATCAAAATAACTAAATAAATAGAAAATAAACTAAGAAGACGTAGTGACGTCTAAAGTCTAGGAAGTGAAATCAAAAGTAGATTACGCCCTAGGCCATTGTGATTCATTTTGTATCTTCATATCCATTTTTAACCGATTCACAATGCATTGTTACATCCTTGTAGTGATGGAGTTCTCGAGTCCTGGTCTCAGATTTGTGTCTGTCTCGAGTCGCTATTCTCTGGACTCGACTTGGACTCGCTCCCTGATGACTTGGACTCGGACTTGATTGATCGGATTTACGAAATACGACTTGGAAGTTGGATGACGTTTCGGACAACTTTTATGTGTCTTGGACTCAGACTTGAATCCAACTCAAGTCGCTATTCTCTAGACTCGTGACTCGACTCGGACTCTTCTTTGGTCACTCGGATGCGAACACTGGGGACTCGAGACTCGGAATGGACAGTTGGTGACTCGACTACAACACTGCATCCTTTTCAAACCAGGACACAACTGGTAACTCAAACTGGTATCCCCCAGCCTCTATTTCCTGCTTTATACGCCTTGGCACTGTGTTTCCTTGTCTTGCCAAAAGGTGAGATAGATTAAGGGGTGTCTGGAGGATAGTGGTTGTCCAGCTCCAACCATGCGGGACTCCGCTGGCTTCGATCTGGGAACACTGATCCAGGCCGGAGGGGGACTGACATGCTAAATATTGGATGAGCTCATCTGTGACTGAAAGGAGGCAAGAAGAACCGGCCAAAAGTAAAAAAAACTGGAGCAAATGCTGTCACACAATGTGCAAACACTTACACATCCACCCACAAAACAAACTACGCTTTTCTTGCCGCTCATTCTGTCCAATACCGACATGTACAGACACAGTACACATGTACACCAGCTGTCACATGACACTGAGTTATGAGTCATAACATAACATGAATAACCAAGGTCCTCCAGCTGCAGCGGCTTCACGTGCGGAGTCTGCCGGCTCACGTGCAAATTATGAGGTTGCTTTTTTTGAGCGAGGGAGCAAGAGAGAGAGAGGGAGGGAGAGACTTGCTTTATTCACTCGCTCAGACCTTGATCAGTCAACAAAATGCTGAATTAAACTGTAATGAACGACACCGCCGATTCCCGGAGATGTGTTGCCATGGAGACAGTCCTCTGCTGCGTTATAAAGCGACTGACGCATTCGGCGGCTAACAGCGCTGTGGTGGCTGTGGCACTGACCTCACAGGTCAGCCGCCATGCAGATCCAACACGTTTCACAGGGGATTTCTTCTTCGGGTACAGAACAGAAAGAAGGACTCCATGTTGCCGTATTTTCTGTACTGGTATGGATACATGGGTGTGGTATCCACTTTTGAACATTTTGGCCTGAAAGATATTCAGTTTACTGTCACACAGGAGAGAAGAAACTAGAACATATTCACATTTAACAAGCTGGAATCAGAGAATTTAGACTTGTTTTCATAGAAAAGGACTCAAACTGATTAAGTGATTAACAAAATAGTTGGAGATAATTTAATAGCGTCATCTTTGCAGCTCTAGTATGTAGGCTACTGGTTTGGGTATAAGGGTGTGGTATACACTTTTAAACATTTTAGTTTAACTGGGATCCCAATGGAGTCTACTTAAATAATTTTTTTTTTGTGGTTTTGGTCTGCAGACGCTTTCATAGGTAGATGTAGTTTGACGATAATTCAGAACAAGTATTACATTCAAGAAAGGCTTAAAATCAAGGACAGCTTCGAAGACATTTCGTCTCTCATACCAAAGACTTCTTCTGACTGAAACCCAGCTATTTAGTCTCTGTGTTTGTCAAGCTGATCGATACAGCTTCGCTTCAAGTTCATACGTTTATATCATTTTGACTGTTCATCACTAATGGCAACTCATTCTCCAAGCACGTTGTTGAATAAAGTATAACATCATTCAGTAGAAACATTCTTGCGGAAGTTTAGCTGAATTCTATGTCATTGTGGTGCTCAAAACAACATTCCTGGTAAATCAGCACATCCAAACGTAATTATTTTTCTTTTTTTACAGCTTTCAGATGTGAATCAAAGTGATCAAAATTGTTTTTTTTATATTTTTTATTATTTGTTAAAAATATGCAGAAAGTTTAGCAGACTTCTGCGTCTGCAAGGGTAAGAGAGGGCATGATTTCCACCAGGGAAGGGGGGACAAATTCCTACTTTTGTCTTTTACTTTTGCCCCCACTTTGATTTACTCACTAAAATCTCCTCTTCCACCTGAACCTACACGAGGAGCTCCAGATCTGTTCTGCAGTCTGCCCACTGCTGTCCCCATCCAGCTGATTTCTCCTTTCCCTTTCACTCTTACGCCAACATTACTCCCTCGTCTTCTCCCCCCCTCCCACTCCCCCTCTCTTTCTCTCTCTCTCTCTCTCTCTCTCTCTCGCTCTGCATCAGGAGGCACTTGGAGTCTGAACCAATCACTCCATTCCTCAGCCAGGCGAGCGTGGCCAGCGATGAATCCCTCTAAATCACAGGCTTAACAGCCTGCTGTGATACTGCAGGGACTGGGAGGGAACTCCATAGCACAGTTCATAAAGAAATGGAGATATGCCACACAACGATACCAATCATCACTATGGAAACACTGGTATAAGTGTCTTTTATAGAAATGCAGTATTGTTGTTTCTTTTGTTTTAATTTTGTTTGATTCTCTCTTTTTACTGTATGTTGTATGTCATGTCTGTGTCTTCTGAATGGATGTTGAGTCTGGCAATAAAGTTGATGATGAATAAAGTTGATGATGAGATATAGATATATATATAGATATATAGATATATATATATATATATATATATATATATATATATATATATATATATATATATATCTATATCTATATCTATATATCTATCTATCTATATATATATATATATATATATATATATATATATATATATATATATATATATATATATATATATATCTATATCTATATCTATATATATATATATATATATATATATATATATATATATATATATATATGCTGCATACAGTAAAGAGGACACAGAGGAGAGAAGGGGTGTGCCAGTGTAGGATATCAAAACCCAAACAGAACAAGAACAGGATCAAACTATGTGGTGCATTCAGGGTTGTCGGACTGGGGGTGGAAAGGGGACTGAGCTGCGTAATCCTGTACGTATATTTTTTTTCCTGTGAGACATGGGACGCACCGAATGATAAAGGTTAAATGGGCACAGGAGCAACAGCTCTGTTCTGCTCTCTGCTCTGATCACAGTAATCATGTTCTCATTAATTACACGTCATTTCACCAACAACCCATCCACTATTAATCACAATGTTATTTTTTGTATGATTCCATCAGTAGATTTTACTGGTCACTATGGACGCTGAGTATCGCTAAACCCACGGACGGAGCCAGCATGTAGTTTGAATCACGTGTGTTAACATGGAGATAAATATGGCGGTTATGAGGCTCGTCCCGTTTTTGATAATATTGGGGATATGATGTTTACATGACACAGAGATATCAGGTTATTCATATCTTCGTACAGTCTCTCTCTCTCTCTGACTCTCATATTTTCATGATCTGGTTATGAAATGATAGACGTACGCTAGGAGCGTATTTTAGAATTTTTTTTCTCCAATTTGATTCATATACTACGCTGCTTTTCTGAACTCATTTCAAGCACCAAAACATTTGAGTGTAGGTATGTTTTCACAAGAAATTTGAGAAATGTTTCCGCTTTAGGGCCAAATTATCTCTTGCTTTGGAACAAATTTTGGGTTATTTGCAAAAACCCTTAAAAGGAGAATTCAAAAAGATATCTAAAAATGCCCTGACACCTCAGAGGGTTAAATATAAGAACAGCTGACGTCTGGCGCAGTAAACCGCCTCAGTGGGCGGGCAGTGTTTGTGCGTACTATGACATAGAATCCTGCCAACTGAGTACCCAGGACCCTCATCTGAGGAGGGCCCAAAAAGATGCTAAAACGAATAGCTGTGGATGTGGGGAGGGGCCCATAGAGAATGACTTTCTAAAAGGGTCCAGGATTTTTTTTGTGCTACGCCCCTGGGTGCATTGATTGAATCTGCAGTGGCTCAGCCGGTCGGCGCGGCCCTCATCTGTTGACTCTCCAGTCATCGAGTCGAGTGATTTTCCTCCCTCGAGCAAACAGAGTAAATGGAGCAGAGATGATAACTGGAGGTCTCTCGGACAGCGTATCGCTCCAAAACAAATCAATTTGTCATTAAGGCCTCAGCTGAGAGGCTAAAAGGGAAATGAAGAAATGAAATTATTCTCTTAACGCTCATAATCACTCGGACAGTCAAAGTAATAAGAGAAGTAGAAGCTCGCAGGCTTTCATCTGCAGAGCAAAGTGCTTCATTTTGAGGCTTGTGATCTTGACTTATATAAAAATTAAAAAAAACACGTTGGTGTGATGTCTGAGGCAGCAATTATAAGTGAAGGTGCACTTCTGAGATCGGTTGGCCTGTCACACTGGAGTTTTGTTGTTTTCAAAAAGGTCCCACGGCATGAACATTTCACTTTTTTAACATTAATATGAGTTCCCCCAGCCTGTCTCTGGTCCCCCAGTGGCTAGAAATGGTGATAGGTGTAAACCGAGCCCTGGGTATCCTGCTCTGCCTTTGAGAAAATGAAAGCTCAGATGGACCAATCAGGAATCTTCTCCTTATGAGGTCATAAGTAGCAAGGTTACCTCCCCTTTCTCTGCTTTGCCCACCAGAGAATTTGGCCCACCCATGAGAGAGAGACATCATGGCTTTCAAATGAGCAAAGTGGCAGTTGGTCAAGGCCACACCCCCACCCTCCACCTTGCCTTAAAAGAGACTTCAGATACAGTATTAGGGACCACTAAGGTCTATATAAAAGAGACTTCAGATACAGTATTAGGGGACCACTAAGGTCTATATAAAAGAGACTTCAGATACAGTATTAGGGGACCACTAAGGTCTATATAAAAGTGACTTCAGATACAGTATTAGGGGACCACTAAGGTCTATATAAAAGAGACTTCAGATACAGTATTAGGGGACCACTAAGGTCTATATAAAAGAGACTTCAGATACAGTATTAGGGGACCACTAAGGTCTATATAAAAGTGACTTCAGATACAGTATTAGGGGACCACTAAGGTCTATATAAAAGAGACTTCAGATACAGTATTAGGGGACCACTAAGGCCTATATAAAAGAGACTTCAGATACAGTATTAGGGGACCACTAAGGTCTATATAAAAGAGACTTCAGATACAGTATTAGGGGACCACTAAGGTCTATATAAAAGCATCCAAAGAGCACCATGTCATAGGACCTTTAAGAGTTTAGGCGCTGGAGCAATTGTGATTTTAGACCCTTTTTAGCGGGGCTCAAGCCACCCTAAATTTCATCTCAGCCCTCCTAAAAATTATAATAATAATAAACTATTTCTTTTAATCAATTTTAGAGCTTAAGTAAAAGTTGTCTGTGAACTTGTCTGTTAGTGACAGAGGAAAAACAATTACCATTAACAGAAACATAGTATTGGCCAATCAGAGTCTCTATCTGATCTGTCAGAGGGAGAGCAGGAGACGGTTGTGAAGTTTAACGTTGGTAGTCCCCAGAGAAGAAGTTGGTCATTTCATAGCGCAGATTAGAACCCAACACTTTTGCAACGCACTGTATCCGTGTCACATTCTCATTAGGGGCTGAGCCCCCCTACAGGTCTGGTCCTAGAATCGCCCCTGTACTGGAGGAAAGAGAGAGGGGTGGATTTGACTCATACAGAGCTGAGATGTGAATTCCTGCATCAAAAAGTGACGCCAAGAGTCCCGATGAAGCGCATCATGACGCCAAAGGAGACTTTTTGCGTCAGTAACGAACACCAAACGCACCTGACCAAGCGTCGCTTTTGATTTTTTTTTTTTTCATAAAAAATGACTCAAACCGATTAATCAATTATCAAAATAGTTGCAGATTAACTAAATAGTTGACAACTGATCAATTAACCGAATCATCTTTGCAGCTCTACTTGATAAATATGTGAAAAGTCAAGGCAATTCATTACATTCCTGCACATCTAATAGTGCCATAAGATAGTCCTGCTCATTGGTATTGAAATAAAAAAGTTAAAATAATTAACATATACGTATATATTACAAAAACCTTGAATCCTTTCACTAATGTAGCCTCAGCTTTCTTCCTCAGCTCACCTTGTTTTAACAGTGGGAGCTGTCCAAAGTGCTGAAACACAGACAGAGGTGCGTTATTATGGGAAAGCACTCACATTCTCTCCTATTCTATTTCTATTTTAGCTGGCTCAGAGGACGAAGTACCCATTAGACCTGCCATGTGTTCTGCAAAAACCACAATCTCAACGTTCACTGTGAAATGTTGTGGCCCCCATCAGGAGCGGCAGAGACCTTCAACCCTCTGAGGACGAAAGACGCACCAAACTCCTACTCCAAAAGTGATATTACAAAAAATTTCTTTTTAGACATTTATTTACCATTTTAATCACATACGGTATAACCTAAGACTTTGGTAAACTCATTTAAAGCACCGAAACAATTTGTACAACACATCATAAGTTAAGGTTTGTTTCCAAAAGAGATTTGAGGACTTTCTAAAAGCCAACATCAGCGTTTCAGCTTTAGCGGCAAATTATCTCTTTACACATTGATCTAGAAAACAATGTGGGCGTCACTATACGGAAAGCTGAGTTTGTTCTGAAGATTTTGATATGGAACACAAGAAGAAGATGTGCGAAAATGCCGTTAGACCTCAGAGGGTTAAAGATCGAGGCGTGGGGACGGATCTGAACAGGTGACTGGCGCCACGATACATCAGGGCTGTCAAACTCACTTTCACTACGGGCCACTCTGGAAAAATGAAAATCACATCACGGGACAGGTATGTACTGTTTACTGACATGCTTTCAGTGAGAAAAGACAAATATCTCTGACTGGGTTACTGCATGTAAGTTATTAAGTAATCTCATTACCTCACATATTACAATATTGCCCTATTATGCTACTTGCACACTGTTTACTTCATATTTGATTTTATACATATTTGATTTTGTGATATATATACAATGTATGTAGGTTGTACATTTTATTCTACACTTGCATATATATATATATGTACACTCTGTTCCCTCCAAGTATATTTTTTCAGTAGTAGTTCTGGCATTTTTATCTTTGCGGTCTTATTTTATCTTATTATTTCTAGTATATTTCTTGTATTATCTGTGTGTGTGTGTGTGAGTGAGTGTGTATGTCTTTGTAACTTGCTGCCAATTAACAATGAAGTCCATCTATCTATCTATCTATCTATCTATCTATCTATCTATCTATCTATCTATCTATCTTCATAGAAATGTCATTTTTTTCTGACATCTGTCACATTATTTTGTCATTTTTGTAGCTTTCTCTGACACTTTTGCCGCATTTTTTTTAAATAAAGCCCTACAAAAAACAGCAAAAAAGTTCCTTAGCCATCATAGAAATGAGCAAATCAAGCAAAACAATGCTTACATTTTTTAAAAGCAGGTTCCCACACAGCTGACTCACAGCCATCTGTTTCTCAGCCTGAATAGTAAAACTGTTCTTGGGTTTGGCGCACAACTAGATTACATTTATTGTGAACCTAAATTGATAAGCGGGCCGAATTAAAACCTTCAAGGGGGTCGGGTTCCGCCTGCAGGCCTCAAGTTTGACACGTGTGTGCTACATGATCTATCCCAGTAGTCAGGACTAGCACAGGGAGAGACAGAAACTCTCTGCCTGAGTCGGACCGTCAATAGTGAGAACCAGTGGGAGGATCAGGAGATAAAACGCGCTGCTTTGACTCCTGCTGTGGTGACAGTTGTGATGAAATCCATCATTCCCCAGGATCTGAAGTGGGAGTCCAACATCAACGCCGTCCTTAAAAAGGCTCAGTGGAGGATGTACTTCCTACAGCAACTGCAGAAACACGGCCTACCACAACAACTGTTGGCCATCTTCTACACTGCTGCCAGTGAATCCATCCTCTGCACATCCATCACCGTTTGGTTTGGGGGCAGCCACAAAACAGGACAAACGCAGACTACAACACACAATTCGGATAGCTGAAAAAATCCTTGGTGCCCCGCCTGCCCTCTCTCCAGGACTTGTACACTGTTAGGACCAGGAAAAAGGTAGAGAACATCACCAAAGACCCCCACACATCCTGCACACACTCTCTTTAACCTCCTCCCCTCTGGCAGGCGCTACAGAGCCCTGCACACAAAAACAACCAGACATAAGAACAGCTTCTTCCCCACTGCCATCACTCTACTGAACTGAGGATAAGGGGGGGGGGGGCGGCATCCCCACTTTAGCCAGTCACCCACTTCTACACACATTACATACTTATCATTCCAATATGCATCTTGCACTCTACTTTGCACTACTTTTTTCACTTTACATCCCACTCCATGTGTCTTGATATTATGTCTTATTTGTAGGTTTGTATTTTTGTATATTATGTTGATATGTGCCTATATGTATAGTATTGTCTCTATTGTACAGTATGTCTATATTACTATTTGTCAACTACATGTCTACTTGTTGAATCTATAGAGAGTTAACACCTACCTAACCAGAGGGGCTTTTAGACATCAGGTTAAGGCTTTTTTTATGGAATAGAGTAGCCAATATGTTTTAATTAGAGTTGACTGATTATTTTATGTGATTTATGATTCTCTGATTTTAGAATGCTTTTAAACCTTGGATGATCTGTATTATATGTTATTGTCTTTGACCTGAAATAGGTCTTCATTATGTGTTGCATGTTTTAACACCAAGGACCATGTTGGAAATAAGTGTTTACACTTTAACATGATATCCTTTGGATTATGTTGTTTGTCAAATCCAAAATAAATAAAATCAAAATACCAAAGTCAAATTCCTTGTGTATGTAAGTATACTTGGCCAATAAAACTGATTCTGATTCTGAAATCAAGCTTTGGCAGTCCATCGCCATCATCGGGGTTTTCAAAAGTATGAATCCCCCATCCCCCGTCCTATTTTCTTGGAATTAAATGTGTGAAACGGCAGGATGGATGAATAAATAATGTAAGCCAGGTCATTCAAACAAGGATTAGTGTTGATTTAAGAAGTACTATTCGTTTGCCTGCAGAAGACAAAAATAATAATTTAATAATTTTTCAAGCTTTGCTATATATTCTTAAAGGGATTTATAATTTTGTGTTTGGCTTAATGTTTCTCTTCTGTAGTAAATTATTAATTCTATTGGATTTCTTGTTGTGTTTGTATGGCTGCAGTGTGTAGAAGTGTGTTTAACCCTAAAACGAATATGACACAAAATTAGCCTACTACAAACATTGATAAGAGCTGTTCATTGTTAAATAATCTGATTATGGGGCGCCCGGATAGCTCAGTTGATAGAGCCGGCGCCCATATAATGAGGTTTACTCCTCAACGCAGCGGGCCCGGGTTCGACTCCGACCTGTGGCCCTTTGCTGTGTGTCATTCCCCTCTCATGTCTCCATCTGTCCTGTCAAATAAAGGCCTAAAAATGCCCAAAACAAAATCTGATTATTTCCTTGATTAATGGAGTTATCAGTTAGTCTATAAAATGTTTTTTTAAAAGCCTACGGTGACATTTTATCCAGCCCAAATTACAAATCCAAGATATTTAATTTACGATATGACACAAAAAAGGCCGCTGTGTACTCATTCACTCGTCCTACTTTTGATTAACTGGATATCACTTCCACGTCTCGGTCTACTGGTTAGACAAACCTCTCAGTTTCAAACTAGTACATGGTGTCCAGTCCCAGTTAGAGTACTAAGCAACAATCAGACAACTCCGTGCCTCAATCTGCATGCAGGGGCGTCAGCAAAGACACAGCATGTTGAGGAGTAACTAGGCCCTTCAGCAGGAAGCTGAAGTGCTCTTTAGCGAGACGCAGAGTCCCTCCTGTCTCCAGAGCTGCTGTGTTGGAGCTAACCTTGTCCACCCTGCTGCGGGGCAAACAGAAAGATAATGTCCCTCGAGGATCGAATGACGTTTCATGATTATTTCACCCAAAACCAAAGTGCTTTAAACTTGACGAAGGATTGTACAAAAGCTGAAGGCCTGTGATGATCAGGAAGTCTCTATTCTCTCCTCGTCTGTGAGGTCAATACACTGGAACAGACGGGCGCTGAATATTAATCCAGTTTTTTTTTTTATCTGATTAGTAATGCAACAATTAGTTGATTATTGGATTGTTTTCTGGAGTTGGTCATTCATCAAATTACAATAAACATTTAAATAGGCAAACTGAAGACATTTGAGACATTGTATGGACTCGACAGTTATCGGATTCATTGAAAAAGTGCTCTCCCGATTAAGCGATAGTGTTCATAATTCTTATATCTGACCTACAGTAGATAACAGACTCTGTCTGTCTACATGAAAACAAAAAGACGCTCTGTGACGAGAAATATTGATTCCCGATCAGTTTTAAATGGTGATGTTCAATAAAGCTCAGCAGTCCGGAGACACAGAGCGGCAGACGCAATGTGTTGAACCGATCTGTTGTGCAAGCTTGTCAGTTTATTGATAGCTTCTTCTTGTCGCATTGAGCCATTAAAGTATCAAAGTAATGTTTATGATTGTGTTTGTGTGAGTCTATCTGATCTTCCAGCTGTAACCTGAGGATGTTTACGTCTCTCTTCATTCACTCGAGGCGGACAGAAGCTCACTTTGATCGCTTACTTTTAGATTAATTTGAACAGAGGTGGAGACGAATTAGTAGCCGTCTGTATAAAACACTATTTTGGTTGAAGGGAACAATCAGAGTAGTTCTGCAAAGATTAAACGATTAGTTGTTAACTATTAAATGAATTGCCAACTATTTGTTTTTTTTAATGAATAATGTCAGCTTGTTAAATGTGAATACGTTCTAGTTTCTTCTCTCCTCTGTGACAGTAAACTGAATATATTTGAGTTGTGGAACAAAACGAGACATTTGAGGACGTCATCTTGGTCTTTGGGAGACAGCGATCGACATTTATCACAATTTTCTGACATTTTAGAGACCAAACAGCTAATCCTTTCATCCAGAGACTAATCTACAGATTAATCGACTATGAAAATAATCGTTAGCCTTAAATTAGATGCTCTTATTCTTCAGGAAGGCAGGCGTGCACGCACACATGCACACGCACACACACACACACACACACACACACACACACACACACACACACACACACACACTGCAGAATCTATCAGCAATCAGAGGCATGTCTGCAGCAGCCTCAATTATGGGAATGATTACGTTCTGAACAAACTGTTCTACAGAAATCAGAGAAAAAAATCAAAACAAATCCTGCAGGCGGATATTGACAACTGAAGATCAGTTTACAGCCACAGCTTTATGCTCTCCACTTCTTCAGCTTGCCAACCGGACCATGACTTTTTCCGCCAGCTGCTCTTTCATCTACTGTACACAGTTTGCAAAAGGATGCAACCGAGAAACAGAAAATAACATCTCTGTCAAAAGGGGAACCTAACTGTAGTCCTCCACAGTGCTGCGGAAGAAGGTCTGGCTGGTCCATACAACATTCTTGGATGGGAGAAAAACAGGCTCTGGTTTAATTGCCATTTCTTTAAACCAATCACATTCATCTTGGGCGGGGCTAAGCGCCGGACGGAGCCATGGTGCCTCTGCAAAAAGGCCTCGGGAAAGAACATGTGTACGTTGAAAAGTAGTTTTAGTCGTGCAACAGAAAACTCAGATTGGACAGATAGTCTAGCTAGCTGTCTGGATTTACCCTGCAGAGATCTGAGGAGCAGTTAACCATAGTCCTCACAAATCAGCCGGAGGTTAGAACCCCGACACAAAGGAAGAGGAAGGTGACGGACATCTGGCCGAAAATGAAGGACACCTGGCGGAATTTCCCGCGGCACCGAAACAATCCCGCAAATGAAACATCGTCGACGAAGACTATCAAGATAGTGCAAACTTTTTATTAGAGAGAGTAAAAAAGCCAAAATTGAAAATGCAGCTTCATTAGGTGCCTGATGCCTGAAGCCTGTGTGTCTGTCTCCCTCCCTCCCTCCCTGCCTTGCCTTGCTTGGAGAATCGAATCGTCGACAATATAGACTACTGGGACTGTGACCTAGTTTTCTTCTCTGTATGAAGACAGACACCCCACCTCCAGTTATGTACATCTACTCTCAACTCGCGTCCCTCCGAGCCAACAAACAGCTCTCTCCCCTGGGTTTACCTGCTCCTCCAGCACCAGGCCCGAGTCCTCCAGCACCTGGACCCGATGGTTTTAGCGATAGCCTGGAGAGAGGGAAGTCCACTGGGCTTTCTGTCCTGCTTCCCCGTCTGTTGTGTGTCCATATAATTAGAGTGCGCCTCTGTATGCACAGCCAGGAGCCCACTGAGAGATGTGAAATGGATAACCTGGGACCCGGAAAACCAGCCAGCACTGCCAGTAAAATCCCCCCCTCCCCTCCCCCCCGCCTTTACTGGGCTGTGATGTCATACCTGTACCCGCCCTCTAGGCAGCGGTCATCCCGAGAGGAAGATCCAAGCTATTGGATCGATCTCTCTCTCTCTCTCTCTCTCTCTCTCTCTCTCTCTCTCTCTCTCTCTCTCTCTCTCTCTCTCTCTCTCTCTCTCTCTCTCTCTCTCTCTCATTCCTCCGTTCCATCAGCCTCCATCAGATCCTTTCATTTTTAACTTTGACATTGCAAAGTTAGAATGACCTAGGTTTTAAAATACCAGGATATTCAATTAAAACGATCCCAAATCATGACTTCAGTAACTTAGCTCCATGACAACAGCTGCCGGATGTTTCTTTCCAGAGAAAGGAGTGTTTGTGTGTGTGTGTGTGTGTGTGTGTGTGTGTGTGTGTGTGTGTGTGTGTGTGTGTGTGTGTTAATAAGCACAACACGTCGGCACAGGTCTATTGGAACTAGGGCTTGGTACCGAATTCAATACTTTTTAGGCACCGCCCAAACTGCCTCTGAAGTATCAAGTATCGAAAGATTTCTCATCATTCAATACCCAATTCCAATACCTAAGGAGTAAATCTCATCAGCGTTAGTGAGCCAATCAGCACGCAGCATGCCTCTACCAAGATCTAATAATGTCTGTGATTGGCTGTCTAACGTTAGACGTCGTAGAGACACGCAGGTATCGAAAATGTTTGAATGATACCCAGCCCTAATTGGAACACCTGCACCCAAGACAAATTAACACCTAGACATTGATATACAAAGACAACATTTTAAACCCAGATGAATCTTTGTCAGTACAAAATGAAACAAATGGAAATGGAGGATGACCCACTGTGTCCCAATGTTGGTGTAAACGTGTGGTTTCGAGTAGAGCGACAAAGATAAATCGGTTAACCGATTAGTTGTCAACTATTAAATAAATCACCAACATATCACCCTTTGATAATGGATTAAGTTCATAGAAATTCTCTGATGTCAGCTTGTTAAATGTGACCATGTTCTAGTTTCTTCTCTCCTCTGGGACAGTAAACTGAATATCTTAGAGTTGTGGACAAAACGAGACATTTGAGGACGTCATCTTGGGCTTTTATGGGAAACGCTGATCCACATTTTTCACCATTTTCTGACACATTATATACCACAACTAATCCACCCATCCAGAAAATAATAGACTGATCAAGCAATGATGAAAATAATCCCTAGTTGCAGCCCTAGTTATGAGTCGATGCGCCGGTGTAAACCAACACATCTCAGAGAACAGAAAAGACAAAAACTGTCCTTCCTCTGCAGCGAAAGAGAGTCTTAAAGAAAGAATGAAAAGCTTTCTGTTCTTGTTTGATCATCTGATTCAAACCAACGGCTGCAGAGACTAAAACGCACGAATGGAGAGAGGATTTATATAATTCAATTGATGTGTTTTGAAAAGAGCAGGAGGGCATTATGAAGGTAAGCATTGCAAAACAAAAAAAGGCAGCAGAGACCCACTTACGCGTAATATGTTTAGGCTTCTGTATTACGGCACTCCGTGGTGATTTTTTTAAAAACAATCCAGAACAAAACACACACCAGTGTCTTCTTCACTCTAGAAAATGTACTGTAAGAGGAGCCTACTATGACAGTAACTGACATAAGCTACTTGGCACGCACGCACACACACAGGTTTGTGGCACTATCTTTGTGGGGACCAGTCATTGACATAATGAGAGTGGGGACATAATTGTGGCCCCACAAAGCTGTCGGGACTCCACAAGTATACTGGACTCCTGGTTTTTGGACCCCACAAATATAGTTAAACAAGCCCAAGCTCAAATACACACACACACACACACACACACACACACACACACACACACACACACACACACACACAATGTTAAAGTGTTGAATATAAGGTTTCAATATCAAGATTTGGTCACAATCCTAATTTTATGTTGTTACCCCAGGGTACAGTACAACTAACAACGGACTATGGGGTGGGTGGTAACATTTTACTCCTTGTGTCTGAGAGGAAACCATGCATTTTCTGTTTGGGTTCCAGAGATAACAGCTACACCATTTAATAGCAGACACATGGGACTAGTTTGTATCACAGTTTGAACGCTCTGGCTTAAAAGAACTCCAAGATACAGGCAGAAATGTTACAACTATCCCCACTCTCCCCTAAATCCATTTTTATACACTGCTGAAAACCAAGAAATGAGATGGACTGCTGCACCTTTTGGTTGCCATAGAAACCAGCTGATTGGCAGGCCGGTATCTGCTTATGCTGCATAATAATAATAATAATAATAATAATAATAATAATAATAATAATAAAAAATAATAATAATAATAATACAAATCGCCGTTTGTCTCTGCAGTGATTATTTCTGATTTCTTTTCCCCGTGATGTAAGAAAACAATGAGGCAATCTGCCTCCAATCGTCATCTCCCATAATCCTCGTCTTTTGCGGCACTAATTGGATCACATACACCAGCCCTGCAGATCCAATAAGAGACCGCTCCTCTGCTCCCACAATTCCTTTCACCTTCACTTCTGCCTTTCACCTTTGTACACACTGCACCTTTAAACCCAGCAGACCTCGTCCTCCGACCTGAGAGAAACAAATGTTGGAGCTGTGTGTGTCTGGAGGACTTGAGCCAGGAATTTCCTCCGGCTCGCTTTTCTTTCTTTTTTTTATATATATATCCAAAATCTCAAACACACGCACACAGCATTGACAGCTGCGGATGAGGAAGGTTGCATATATTCAACATATTCATCATTATCTGCTTTGCTGAGAAATCTGATGTATAACTATATCCGTCACCTGAATGCTTCTTGTAACTCCCGTCATTTTCCAAGTGTCTGATCCTAGGATCAGTGCTGGTGTAGCTGTCTTCTTTTATTTTGGCCTGTCCTGTTGTGTCTGTCCTTTTAATTGTGTTGTAGGCTATGCTTTTTAAACGGACATTGGGTCCAACAATAAAGCTGTCATCAGTTAAGTTGGCGGACAATCCAAAACAATGCTGTACCTTGTGTTGACTTCGGCTCAAATTGACCAGTTTTAAATTTCTGTTTTATAATCAGAAAATATGGGACGTAGAAATAAGCGCTGCAAATGTGTAGGAGAAAAATGTAACAATATAAAACGTTGGAAAAAGCGAAAACAAACTGTGGAAAAAAAGGCGTCAAAAACGTCGAAGGTTGACGGGAAGATAACACAAGGGTTAAACGGATATTTCTGTTAATCCCAACAACAAAAAAAAAAAAAAACGGGAAATCACCTGTGAAAAAGCATTACAGAAAATCATATTAAACACAGAATATTAGCCCGTAGCCTTAGATTTCTACGGACTTTTCAACAGTTTCTAGGCGATTGTTGGAAAGCGGTATGTTAGAAATAGCCTATCAAATAACCGCACGTTAACACCATTATTCTCTTCGGGGGTGGTAGCGGGGGAATGTCGGCTCACCTGAGCTGAAATGGGAGCTGAGGGCGAAGCCGGGGCTGAAAGCGGCGGAAGACATCGTCACCAGCAGCGCCAACAACATATTCACGGGAAACCAGAGGAAAGCTGCGGGGCTCGGAGGACAAAGCTATAGGCAACACTGTTCCTTGAACGCAGCTTCATTTCTCCTCTGGTGGTGTCTCAACGCGCCCCACCATTTCGCACCGGCGTGATAAAGACAAGAGGCTGACAGGCACGCACTCCTCCTCCGGTGTAAAGTCACCGCAGGCCGAGGCTGATTGGAATTCTTCTTTTTTTATTATTATTATTATTATTTCCCTCCACGAGTCTTCAATGTGAACTGTCTCTGCAGAAGAGGAAGATGAGAAGAGAGGGCTGACGACTGGACGGATGGCAAAGTCCTGCTTTGGGCAGTCAAGTTGATCCAGAATTTTAATTTCCCCTTTTTTTTTTGGCTGCAGAGAATAGCGCGCACAGCTTTCACGCGACACCTGGATGCAGCCACTTTATCTGAAAAGCATCCGAATGACCGAACGAGAGCGAACGAGACGGGACACCTCGGCAAATCAATCAAACGCTCCGTTTTGGGTCTCAAAGCTGCCGGGACTGGGAGCTGTCCGAGGTGCTGACAGCAGGAGCGCCATCTTGCTCGGTAATGCGCCTAAATAGAATTTATGGAGCGTTTTTTTTTTTTTTTTTCGTTTTTTTTTTTTTTGCGCTCTGCCTGCAGGGGAGATGGGGGGGCTGTAAGAGGCTGTTGATAGGCTACTGTGCTGCTGCTTGCTCAGCTGACTGAACTATACAGTGCAGAATCAGATAGTGGGGGGGAAAGGTGCAGATACAGAATCGAAGGAAAGAAATGAATTGCACATACTAGGCTAGATATTCTTTGCACATTCTGCCCTCAACCCATTCAGCCTTTTGTCTTTTCTTCTTATGCAACAGTTGATGATGATGATGATGATGATGATGATGATGATGATGATGATGATGATGATTATGTCTATGCCGCTGATGTGGACAATTGGTGTTATGATGGAAGAGATGCTGATCATGTATTCAACATGACTTTGCACTTTATTGTGGGTATTTGTAGCTTTTTTGTCATTTTTAGATTCAAAATCGCTCACCATTGACTACTGTTGGTCTTCTAGCCCACTGGTATTCAGGTCACCCCCCATCTCCTTCTATATTGTATGACTATGTTGTTTTTCATGTATTGTATACATTGCTGCAAAACCAATTGCCCTCCGGGGACAAAATAAAATTGAAAGTTGAAGTTATTTTGGGTTATGTTTTCTGTATTTATTGTTCATTTCATATTCGTATTTAATATGTTTTGATTGTACCTATCACTAAGGAAAATTCCACGCAAGTGTACTTATTGTGGCAATAAGCCTTTTTCTGATTCTGATTCTGATCTATTTTTTGCATTTTTATACCGGCCATCTTAACCTACAAAGCAAATCCTTCTGTCATGACTTCACTGGATGTGTGTTTTGTACTTCTGGAGGCAGAGCCTGCAGCGGTCTCTCCCTCTGCCTCATATAAGATATAAGAGATATTAAAATAAAAAAAAATAATCTCCCATGAACAGTGTGTGTTGTAACACTGGGAAAAGGCACACAGCGGGACTTGACTCCCTGGACTATCCCCACTCTAATCCTACTGTTCATACATGTCGGATGAAGCCCCCTCCCCCACTCGACAACACTCATCCTCTCGCAATCTCCCTCTTCCCCTGCCTCCGTCGTCCTCTCTCCCCATCAGATTGGATTGCTGGCGGCACAGCAAGTTTTCCTTGTGCATCTCACACGCTTACTAAGATCGGGATTCTTCGCCGCCCGCGCAGAGCAACACAAAAAGCCAAAGACTGAGCTGCCAAGAAAAAGGAGAAAAGGATCTGTCCAAGCACATATTCTCCATCATTCTGGTTGTGCATTCTGCTCGTTGTTGCATGGATGAATAGATTTGTAATGTGTCATTTATAATTAATAGACACAACGTCTCAAAGATTTGCTGTACCTTATGTGAACAAGCCAACATCCCATATAGAGAGGTGGCATAAAGACACAATTTACATATCAAAAACAAAAATGGTGATGCAAGTGAGCAATTATGAGAGAAATGTATTTTTCAAAAGTCAATTTAAGAATGTTCTATGTATGCATTTTATTTTTTGCTTGTCAACTTAATCAGTCGGCTCATCTGGGATTGAGATGGCTGTGGCTCGGAGGTATAGTGGTCGCCTACGAGATTAGCGGTTCGATTCCCAGGCTCCTCCGGCCACATGTCAAAGTGTCCCTGAGCAAGACACTGAATATAATAACAAGTTGAGTTGATAAAGCACCTTTTACAGATAAAGTCACAAAGTGCTTCACATGATAAAATTGTTAAAATGCAGTAAGACCCAAACACAAAATGAACGAGCAAAACAGAAATGAAATACCAATGGAAATAGAAGATTAAAAGATCTTGAACACCCCAAGTTACAAACATGAGACAAAAGCGAGTTTAAACAAGTGAACCACACACACACACACACACACACACACACACACACACACACACACACACACACACACACACACACACACACACACACACACACACACACACACACACACACACACACACACACACACACACACACACACACACACACGTTGCTCCCTGGATGCTGTATGTAATAGCTGTCCACTGCTCCTAATACTTAGGATGGGTTAAATGCAGTAATTGAATTGTCAATTGTATGTGACGAATAAGAAGAAAAAGTTCTTTTAAAGTTAAAAAAGGTTCTTAGCAAATGTTATTTATTGTGTATGAATCTGGGTAACAAATGTATTTCCTTTAAGTTTTTAACATGCTTGAATGACAATACTAATCTGAATCTGAACAACCGTATGTCATTTGGGGTCATTTTGATTCAGAAATAGAATTCAGAAGTACAGTCCCCAAAATTGTATCCCTTTCCTGAACATCCACAGGCATTTAGAAATGGTCTCAACAAGCATGTAAGCAGAAAGTTTTCACTACCTCATACAGTATATTTGAAACAGGGACAATGCACAAATAAACATTAAACTTGTTAAACAAGAGAATATGTCTTAGGCCAGGTTATAGCAACAATTGCTAATGGCAGGGTGATTGGCATTATATTTCTCATCATGTTTTTTTTCGGGTACCAATTTTCTGTTGGCCAGATATAAGTCATAGACATACAGTAACAAGCTGTGCAGAGACAAAGAGGAGCTGTGGATTGTACTCTGACTGCAGGGAGGCAGATAATGTCCCAGTTCTTTCAACTGAGTCTGTCATGGTGGCTCTAACAACAGCTTAGCTGTGTTGCTTCTGGAAACAGCCGGTTGTTCATTTGTTGAATTATATTTGATAATTTTATACTTGTTCACAAGCGGAGAGCTCTGCTGGCTGCCCCACAGTCTGTTTCTCCACCCAACAAAAGCCATTTCTGTTTTCTGAGTTTCCATAAAAATTAAAGCTTTAGTGCGTATCGTTTTGATATTAATGAACATCTGTTACATTCGAGCCGTTGCCAGATGAGTTGCTACAAAGCTAATTAAGACTATCAGCTCCACACAACTCTCTCTGTGTTTCTCAGTAGGACTATGTTCAGAAGATTGTGGTGTCCAGCGACTTTCCCGCGCAGCAACTCAAGTGAAGATAATGAACTCTTCTGAAGAGTCCATCATGTTTTTTAATCCTCCGTGTCCTCCTTGGTTAATAGCAGCTGCGTGGAGGGGAAGGGGGGTCTTGTTTCATGTGGAATTTTGAATTTTAGAATAGGTTTACGTGGTTTCATTTTCAAAAAACACCATATTTTGTTGTACTGCACATTGGTGCAGCTCCTCTTTTCACCCTGTGTGTTGAGCTCTCTCTTTTAGCTACAGAGTGAGGCATCTCACTTCTGTTCCATCTTTGTTGGGAGTCGCACATGTTCAGTAGCTAGGTAAGGACTACTAGCCAATCAGAAGCAGAGTATGAGGGCGTGCCCTGACAGTACCTAGGTAAGGACTACTAGCCAGTCAGAAGCAGAGTATGAGGGCGTGTCACGCTAGCAGCTAGGCGAGCATTATAACGTGTCTTGTCTCTGAAGTAAAGGCTGGACTACAATAGAGCTGTTTGGAGCAGTTTGTGAACAGAGTTTTCTGTTGGAGATGGTAAGTCTCTTTGGGGAGGGGGGGGACTTTGGGCTTTGTAAACCTTTAAGCATAATATGAGCATTTTAAGCAAACCATGCTGCAATACATTGTGTTTGTGAATTCCTCACCTTACAGGCAGCCACTGTTCGGCATGACGAAACCTAGCTCCATCCCTCCACCTCCAGAGTTCATCCAGGAGTCCTAGTCCAGGCCACGTCCATCCAGCGCTTCACCTGAAGGCTCAGCGTCAGGTCGAGGTCTCTGCAATCACAAAAACAATCAAACATTGTCACCTTTGAGTGTCCAGACTCCATTATCTACGATCACTCTTTGGCGCTCAGGGTTTCTCACTAAGTTTGGGATTCTTCTCCCCGTGCCGAGATTTTCCAGTTCTGTAAAACTCTACAGACTCTACTCTGTTTTGATGAAGGTGGTGCAGTGTAGAGCTGCACGATATGAGGAAAATATGAAATATGTGATAACGGTGTTGGATATCGCAATATTGTATGACTTGCGATAGACAAACACATATTAAAGTGTACTCAGTTCTGCCTTTCTGCTGCTTTCAGTATTCTGCATTAATACAACAAACTGCTTGTTGAATTTAAAACAAATGAAAGGAAAGCATTTCTAATAATCTTTTAAAGATTATTTTTTGGGCATTTTAGGCCTTTATTTGATAGGACAGCATAGACATGAAAGGGGAGAGAGAGTAAGGGGAATGACATGCAGCAAAGGGCCGCAAGTCAGATTTGAACCTGCAGCCGCTGCGGCGAGGACTGAACCTCTGTACATGCGGCGCACGTTCTACCAGGTGAGCTGCCCAGGCGCCCCATTTCTAACATTCTTTTAATTGAACAAATTGAACATTGAGTTGAATATAAAGACTTAATTTGAAAGAATGACAGTTTCATTTTAAAAAGTGCAGTTTTTTGCCGATATTTTCTTTCTGCTAACACAAAAAAATCTTTGAGTGTCTTTCGCGATATGTTGCGGCCTTTCGCGGTGTGTACATTGCGCCGGTTGATATTGGGATGACGATTAAAAAAAAAAACAATATACAGTATTGTGCAGCCTTCGTGCAGAGCACAGTATACAGTACGTCACTCTGAAGTCTCCCATAGGTGCTCAACTAGGTTGAGGCCTGGTGATAGTAAAAGGCAATAGCATAGGATTCCTATCATTTTGAAACATGTATGAAACCATCTGCATGTGTGTTGCTCCAGCCATTTACTGATTGGAAAATGTATCTAGAGTAGACGGGCCTGAGGGACTTTTCTTTGTGCATTATACTCTCCGCTACCTGTAGAGACAGTGAGAGCAGAGGGATGAGGAGAGAGGGTGATGTACGGCTTGTCATCTCTGTCTTTGATTCCATTTCAGAGCCATTTTCTTTGTAATGGAGTCACGCTTTGATGAATAAGAACTCAGAGAGGAGGAGGAGGAGGAGGACAGTGGAAGGACACGGTTTACATTTTACATACAGGTTCCTATTTTTGGACATTGGATTTCTCCGACAGGAACATTCCTCCTGAATCTTTTCACTCGTCCTCCACCTCCTCCTCTTCCTCCTCTTGTTTTACTGTCTCGTCACGTCATATTCCACTCTCTGATACAGGCCTGCCGTTTCCCTGGAAACAGAAAGGAGAGGATAAGATGGATTTCTGGGGCCAGCAGAGGAGATTGTGCTTTCTAGTCACTTTCACATCTGACATTGCGTGTTATGAGCATTAACTGCAGTACTTCAAAATATATTTAATCAGCTAATTCATTCAGTTCATGTCACAGAGCTAATTAGACCTGCTCCCACACAGAGGAGCATCGTGCAGATCAGATCATACTGACTGTATTCTGCATATCGGCCCCCCTCGCTGTGTAGGGTGTGTACCATTAAGGCTCAATCCTAATTGCAGGAATGCCTTCCTGTTTCTGTCCAAATAAAATGCCTTAAAAGGTCCCATGACATGGTGCTCTTTGGATGCTTTTATATAGACCTTAGTGGTCCCCTAATACTGTATCTGAAGTCTCTTTTATATAGACCTTAGTGGTCCCCTAATACTGTATCTGAAGTCTCTTTTATATAGACCTTAATGGTCCCCTAATACTGTATCTGAAGTCTCTTTTATATAGGCCTTAGTGGTCCCCTAATACTGTATCTGAAGTCTCTTTTATATAGACCTTAGTGGTCCCCTAATACTGTATCTGAAGTCTCTTTTATATAGGCCTTAGTGGTCCCCTAATACTGTATCTGAAGTCTCTTTTATATAGACCTTAGTGGTCCCCTAATACTGTATCTAATGTCTCTTTCCTGAAACTCAGCCTTGGTGCAGAATTACAGCCACTAGAGCCAGTCCCAGCTTTCCTTAGGATGGGCCATTTCTGTGTCTGTAGCTATTGAGGAGGAGAGAGAGGGGGGGGGGGCAAGGTGGAGGGTGGGGGTGTGGTCTTGACCAACTGCCACTTTGCTCATTTGAAAGCCATGATGTCTCTCTCTTTCTCTCATGGGTGAGCCAAATTCTCTGGGTGGGCAAAGCAGAGAAAGGGGAGGTAACCTAGCCTGACAAGCCAGACCCACATCCAGATGTTGGGTCTGGGAACTCACCATTGACTGAGCTCGATCCAAGGGGCGGGATAAATGGTTGTCTTTCAAATTCCCTCTGCACGTAATAGGATAGCGCTACAACCAGGCAGAGCAACAAAGAAGGTAGCGGAGCTAGTTGATAGATTAAACTTTTGCCGTATCCGGTCGGCAAAACTCCGAACACATCTTCCTTTTTTAAGAAGGATTTCTGTGCCGTTCTTTGTTCTTTTATCAAAGAAAAGCTGAACTCCAACTCTTCCAGAAGTCCGCTGTTCCCAGCAGCAGCCATAAGCCCCGCCCACCGACTCTATACACAATGTGATTGGCCTGACCAGAGTTTGGTTTTTGCAGCTTGAAAGTCAACGGAGAGTGCCTAGACCCCCCCTGGCTGCCAAATAAATTTGCTGCCACTAGGGGGAGTTTAGATTTCTAGGCTAGAGGTAACCTTTCCCCTTATGATGTCATAAGGATAAGATTCCAGATCGGCCCATCTGAGCTTTCATTTTCTCAAAGGCAGAGCAGGATACCCAGGGCTCGGTTTACACCTATCACCATTTCTAGCCACTGGGGGACCATTTTGTGTTGAGGGAAGGAAAATTACACTTGGAGTGGAAATCAGCAGAAATTGTCAACATCTGTTTTATCTAAAAAGCTAAATTTCTGTTTGTTCATCTTTCTTCAACTAAAATTATATTAACTACTACCAAAAAGTTTAACTCTCATTATGCAATTTTTTTTTTTTACATTAAAAGAGTGATACTTGGCATTGTGTATCGATACAGTGCTGCCACGGAAAATATTGCAACACTTTGCATTTTTTCCCCACCCCTAAATTACACTGGAGGAATATTAACAGCCGTCCGGCCCGATCATCTCCATCCTCACCCCACATTTCAGAGATTTCACCAGGGGGGGGGAGGATAGCAGTGGCACGGAGCAGGCTTGGAACCCTGCTTTAACAGCTCCCTGCGGAGCCTGGCTCACTCTGCACCAGGGCAGCTGCACATGCTGAGCTACTCCTCTCTGGTTTCACTGTGGGGCTTGTAAAGAAAGCGCCAGCAGCTCAGCCTGGATCCCCTCTGCCGAGCTCGTAACTCCCATGCTTTAGTACCAATTTACAAATTGTCTTTTAATCTGTTCACTAAGAGCATTTTTTACGATTGTGTGGCTTTGTGAAAACCTGTCAGAACAGTGTCTGATACATTTGAAATTGCTTTGTGGTCGATCTGAAAACAAAGCTGCGTTTAATGGTTCCTGAGGAGCGAGCTGACATTTGAGATGTTTAAAAGGCTCTGTAGACTTACCAAAAAGTTGATATTCTGAAAATAGACGGATTGTGTTGCTCCATCCATTTACAAAAAAAAGACACTCTTGAGAATTGCTTCATTAAACTTAATTTACAATATTAACATTCATATAGGCTCATTGTTCCAGTATATTATAATGCTATAAGGCCGGCATCTTCAATGTTTTTTAGGCTAAGGACCCCTTAGCTGAAAGAGAGACAGAGCAGGGAGGGACCCCCTACTTATATTGTAAGATTGAGTTCAAAATAAAAAGCCACCCTTCAATAATGTACATGGTGACCTAAGGCCTATACACACGGTTACACTTTTTATGGTGCATGGAATACTAAACTATTAACATATTTTTTTGACATATTCATTTACATGTATATTTATATGTGTTAATCTTAAACATACATGTACTTTTTCAACCTATTCATTTTCGTATGTTTTTGTGTCTAAGTGACTGATGGGAACAACAATCTTTGACATTGGTCCAGTATTAAGCAAGATCACTTTAATCGGCAGCGGCTAAACAAGCTATAATGTGAGATAATAGGGCAGCTTGTATTTACCTTCACAAAAGTTCTGTTTTTGCCACTGACGGGCTCAGATTAATATTCTAAGTGTCTGACAACATTATGGAAAGGATCCCTTTAGAGATAGACCTTTAAAACCTCTTTAAGACCTTTCTGTTTAACCAGAAACAGCTCTGAAGTCGCTAGCGCTAAACCCGCCAGATTCCATTTAAAAAAACAATACTTTTAGCGTGTAGAGAGCCAACATATTTTTACATGTAAATGGGTAAACTATGTGTTTATTTCAACCAAAACTAGAGTTGTGATTGTTGGAAAAGCGGTAATACGACCCAAAACGGCTTTTCATAGTGTTATTTTGTTTCTGTCGACTTTGAATTAAGTGTATTTTACGATGCTAAAATTATTGTTCATTTACATTGAGTCTGGTGGGTTTGGTGGGACCAAAAACATAGGAAAATAGGGTCCAAGTTGAAAAAAACAGTAGTTACCCTTTAACTGTATCTGGATTGTTACTTTTGGTTGCTAGTTTACCTTACAGGCCAGAAAGCCTATCATCAGTGTTGTGTGTTTTCTTTTTTCACAAACAGGCTGGTTTATCTTCGCTAATAATATGTAGGATTCATGTTAATGTATTTTGTATGTATTTTCAGACATTTCTTTCATCAACTTTTTGAAAAAATATCAAACAATAATTTTGTGTCCCCCCCTGCAGTAACTCTGAGGAACCCCTAGGGGTCCCGGACCACCTGTTTAAGATCTTTGCTATAAGGGTCTAAGCATCCGTCCCCTGTAGCAGTGGCTACAAACGTTGACTAGTGAGTCTTAAAATGAAGAGGGGTCTATTATCACACGGCCCTCGTGTGGACATATGAGCGGTTGGATTTTTCTTCTGGGGATGTTTGTATTTGAAGAATCTTTAAAGGTCCAAAGAGCTGAACGTAAACAAATTTTCAGAAGAAAACTGTACAAATCAGAGAATTGTCAGGTCTCTTGATTGGGAACCCCTGTCCTACATGTATAGGCTGAGAGGGAAATGTCTTGTGTAAATGTCAAGTTTTGAATGTCCATTTGCAACCCGACAAAAACGTACTAACAACTAAAATAAGAATTATATAAAAGTGACAGGGTTGCCATTTGTCAAAAGAAGATATCCGACTTCTACACAGATTTCTTTGTGTCTCTGTAAATTAGAACTTAAAGTGTTTTTACTGTCCATTTTCCGTTGGACAAAAAATTAAGAGATACAGTTACAAGTTTTCCCCTCAAAAGTGACAATAAACCATTCTCCCTTTCAACTAAACTAATCACACACGTATCCGATATTGGATGTGTCTTTGCCATTTGTTATTTGGACCATTTATATTGGATGATACCAATGGTGATAAGGCGTTCCTATGTATTTTTAATCAAATAAAATCAAATAGGCCTACAACTTTGCATTATGTTAATATTAAGTACATTTTGTTGAATGTATACTATGTATTCTTTTGACTCACAAAAGATAGAAATATCTATATTACACTTTAAAGAACAGCCTGGAAATTGCTTGTATCATGCACGAATCTGAGCCACGGACACACTGGGTACGCCCCATAGCCCTTAAATTGCATCCCCGTCTCCTCCACTTGCCTTCCTTCCTCGCATCTTAGTCCCTCCCACCGAGGAGGCCCAGGAGAGATGGGAGGAAATCATCGGAGGACAGAGGCAACGATCAAATGTGTTTTAGAGGGATGAGACAACCTTTCCTCTGAAGCGTCACATGAATTCGTCAGCTGTTTGGGCGCACTTAGCAACTCCTTCAGCTGCACGGTTTCCGGGAAGGATGCTCTCTTGTATCCTCGGCTATAACTCCTCCGTGATCCCTCGCTCCTTGCTCTTTGGGGCAGAAATAAGAGCTTTGAGACGGCCTTCACTGAGAAGGGACAGAACAACTTCCGGTTCAGCTGAGGACCGAGGAGCTATCAAATAAGGGACATGGGATGCAGCTACTGACACATTCAAACAATAAGAGAAGTACATGTTTACACTGGTTAGACTCTGATATGTCTGCAGAAGAGAAGAGACCTCCTCCACGTATAGCGCAAAGACCTGAGACTGGGATAGAGATTCATTCAATAATCCTCCTCCTGCATGAGCTAAATAATTAAGAGGACAGACAGGGAGAGAAATCAGAAGTGTAAATGTTTATCTGTGTGTGCATATGTTAAAGTTACCACCGAGTCCTGCAGGCAGAAACAACGTCCATAGGGAAAACTTAAGTGATTAAGTCACAGACATACAGTAACAAGCTGTGCAGAGACAAAGAGGAGCTGTGGATTGTACCCTTACTGCAGGGAGGCAGATAACGTACCAGTCCTTTCAACTGAGTCTGTCATGGTGGCTCTAACAACAGCTTTGCTATGTTGCTTCTGGAAACAGCCGGTTGTTCATTTGTTGAATTACATCTGAAACTAATTTTCCTTGTTTACAAGCTGAGAGCTCTGCTGGCTGCCCCACAGTCTGTTTCTCCACCCAACAAAAGCCATTAAACTGTTTTGTCTTCTGAGTTTCCATTAAATTTTGCCAATATAAAGATTGTAACCTGTAACTTTGGAAGCAATCATTTCAAGTACTGGTGAATTTTGCACGTTTTTGCCCATTTACTACAAATCACATGTGTGTTAGCAAACCATGCTGCAATATATTGTGTTTGGGAAATGTAGTTTTCCTCACCTTACAGGCAGCCAATGGCTTCCATTCATTTCTGTACAGTTTCAAAATCAAACAACAAAGTCTCCTGCAATGTTTGGTGTGAAATGCAAACTCCTGGAGAAACTTCCTGGTAGTGGATCTGTACTGGTGACATCATCCTGCACGGATTGGTTGGAACATTAAAGCTAACCAATGATGCCATGACTAACTCTGAAGTGGCCCCGCCCCCCGTCCGCTCCTGTCCAATTAAACAGCGTCTCTTTTTCTCTCCTAAACTGACATTCTATTGGTTTACACTTCTTAAATGTGCCATTTTGTCCTGTCGCAACAGGAAATAAGAAAATGAGATCTTAACTATAAAAAGTCATGAAAAAAATGTATGTATGTAATGTAAGTCATTATAATGAGAAACTATCTCAAACTAGTGACATAGTATGTTTTACTAATGAGATAAATATTTCAAAATAATGACTTAATATCTCAAAATATTGATAGCATTTAAAAATAAGATAGTGAGATAGTATGTCAAAATATAGGCTACTAAGTCATTATTTTGAGAAAGTTTCTTCATCACATTGGCGGAAATGGGCATCCATTGAATTTGATTGGAATGCTGACATTTTTGGATTTAAACTGAGCAGAATGAACGGGCTGAAACCACACATTGATAGCCTACCGCATTGGCGCTGCCGTTTATTGGTCCAGGGGAATCGCGCCTCCTAATGTGCAGGCCTACATTTATCAAAGCAGGAGGTTTATCCACCAATAAAATCGTAATCTCTCGCTTAATTTCCAACCACTTTTCAAACGGTTATCTTTGTTACAAATGCCAGACATTTTCATATTTATGATACTGATTACTTGGTTTAAATAAAAATGCATGTTTTAAAACTGAACTATATCCTATTTTGTGTAGTGTAGATTGTAACAATATGTCGCTTTAAGCCTGAAAAAATCCTTCTGTATGCTGTTGGTTCACCATCTGCAGATTTGGACTATTTTTTAATTCAATTCAATTGTATTTACAGTGTCAAATCACAACAGGAGTCATATCAGGACACTATACAAATAGAGTAGGTCTAGACCACAATCTTTAATTTACATAGAGCCATCAATTTCCCACGAGAAAGCATTTGGTGCGACAGTGGCGAAGAAAGACTTCCTTTTTACAGGACAGAACCAGGCTCTAGTTGGACGGCCATCTGCTGCTGCCGGTTGGCACACAGAGACACTGATACAGATATACAGAAATATGATTCATAAGAATTAGAACAGTTGGCATGATGCGCCGTGGCACTTAAAGTAACAATAAAGATAATAGAACTATGACTAGAAATAATAGTTGTAGCAGTGCAGTGCGTCTTGCAGGGATACAAAAATATATGCATGGGTCGTCATATCTTCACAGACAGTATACAGTTTCACACATCATTAGGAGGTTGTCTGCAAAACTCTGGTGTGCTAATCCACCACCCTAATGTGTGTCTGTTTAATGTGACACCTCAGCTGAATGGGTCTTTATGGAGTCAATTTTAATTAGGCTGCCAGGCTTGTTGAAGGAGTCCTTTAACACCCAATTCAGTGATCTTAATGGGATTAATTACACTTTGTTTGTGCCAAAGAGTTTATTTTAAAGGGCGGTGAGACTGTCAGGAAAGGAAAGATTTTGGTTAGATGAATTCTCTATCCCCCGATGAAGTGTAGCCGTCACACTGTGTTATCCGTCTGCACAGGAAAAGAGAATATCGAACCTTCAGATCAATGGCATCGCAGCTATTTGACTCAGGGGTTTCAGCGAAGTGTGTCCCAACAAAACATTGCTCAATAAGAGTGCCCTGCATCACTAACACAGTTCACTTGATGTCAAAAGCTAAGGATGTACACAAGCCTGTTTTAGTGTGTATACCAACAAGTCCTCCAAACCATATAACATCATGGGTCATTTATTTCTAGCCTCTAAAATGTCCCACGGGAGCATTTCATAAATTAGCGCCCCTAGCGGTGGCGGAAATACGACCTCATATCTAAAACAGAGAATGTCGGTGGCGGTTTTGAACGTAAAGGTTGTGATTTTAAACACATCTTTACGGCCACAGCTGGTTATGTTTAGGCACCAAAGTGAAGCGAAGTAGCATCTGATTTTTTAAATCAAACCACAATCTTTTTTTAAAGTCAACTAAGTAGTGTTGACGCCTAAACATAACCAGCTGTGACTGTTTCACAGTGTTAAAGACGTGTTTAAAATCACAACCCTTTACGTTCAAAACTGGTCGTGCACTTTAAAGGTCCCATGACATGGTGCTCTTTGGATGCTTTTATATAGACCTTAGTGGTCCCATAATACTATATCTGAAGTCTCTTTTATATAGACCTTAGTGGTCCCCTAATACTGTATCTGAAGTCTCTTTTATATAGACCTTAGTGGTCTCTAATACTGTATCTGAAGTCTCTTTTATATAGACCTTAGTGGTCCCTAATACTGTATTTGAAGTCTCTATTATATAGGTCTTACTGGTCCGCTAATACTGTATCTGAAATCTCTTTTATATAGACCTTAGTGGTCCCTAATACTGTATCTGAAGTCTCTATTATATAGGCCTTAGTGGTCCGCTAATACTGTGTCTGAAGTCTCTTTTATATAGGCCTTAATTGTCCCCTAATACTGTATCTGAAGTCTCTTTTCTATAGACCTTAGTGGTCCCCTAATACTGTATCTGAAGTCTCTTTCCTGAAATTCAGCTTTGGTGCAGAATTACAGCCACTAGAGCCAGTCCCACAATGAGCTTTCCTTAGGATGTGTCATTTCTGTGTCTGTAGCTATTGAGGAGGAGAGGGGGGGCAAGGTGGAGGGTGGGGTGTGGCCTTGACCAACTGCCACTTTGCTCGTTTGAAAGCCATGATGTCTCTCTCTCTCTCTCATGGGCAGGCCAAATTCTCTAGGCGGGAAAAGCAGAGAAAGTGGAGGTAACCTTGCTCCTTATGACCTCATAAAGGGAAGATCCCAGATCGGCCCATCTGAGCTTTCATTTTCTCAAAGGCAGAGCACCTATCGCCATTTCTAGCCACTGGGGGACCATAGGCAGGCTTAATGTTAAAAAAAACTCATAAAGTGAAATTTGCCATGGGACCTTTAAATCCTGGCGCGCCCAGCAAGATCAACGTCATTTTGATATCACATTGCCGCGTGACAGGTCGGGAACGGCGACTGTAAAGAGGCCTTTACACTTCGTCACATTACTTCCTGTTTGTTCCTGTCATAATTACTAAGGCCACTAGAGGGCGCCGCCACTATAAACGTCAAAATAATAACAACGTAAGTGCTGCTTGAACAAACGACCTCTGGGACAGTCTTGTGTATACACATGCACAAACACACACACACAGTTTTACACCCAATTGCCCAGACGTGTTCCACTGCTCATACGTTATTTAATGCACATGTTTTTAGCACATACAACTGAGTGATATAACTGTGTAGCACAAGACTTTCCCTGCAGACCCCCTATTTCTTTCTGCCCTGTAGCACTTGAATATGAGTACGTGGCGAAAAGGCAGCAATGATTACCTGCCTGTCGTGATGCTGGCTGGGAGCAGGGACCATCAAACTGAAGTGATTCATCAACGTTTCAGGGATTTCTGATCAAAGTGGTGATGCTGTGTGTGGAATAGACTTCCTCGCCTTTTGAAAGGTAGCCACAAATGTTCAGGGCCAGACATATAATAATGGTCTCTGACGTCTGGCTGTGGGAGCAGTCTGCTACAGAGTGCTCTGCATTTCAGAACAATGCACAGTAAACACGTCACAAGATTACATTTCTGAGTAGCGTTACTGTGTGAAAACACTTTCGAACAGTGGTCTTCAACGATTTCTGGCCAGGGACCCCTTAGCTGAGAGAGAGAGACCGAATAGGGACCCCCCCCACTGTTTGCAATTGAGTTGCATGTTAAACTGGGCATCATTTATACATCACGTTTTAATGTTAAACCTACATTTGGAAGGCACAGTGAATCCTTAAGCTTAAAGGAATACGCCACCATTTGTTGAAATAGGGCTTATCACTGTCTCTCCTGGCTGTAGATAGGTGGGCCAATGCATTTTTTGTCTCAGTGCAAGTAATGCATGTTCAACAGGTTAAATGGAGAAAGGAGGATGCAGGATTGGAAGAAAGTGGAAACTACACATTTTGAAATTGCGTTCACTAAAGCCACCAGGTTATGATTTTTAGATGGAGTCTGGTGGGTTTAGCGCCAGCGACCTCAGAGCTATTTCTGGTTAAACAAAAAGGTTTTAAAGAGGTTTTAAATGTCCATCTCTGAAGGTATCCTTTCCATAATGTTGTCAGACACTTAGAATATTAATCTGAGCCTGTCGCTGGCAAAAACAGCACTTTTAGTGGACCAAACTGATGCTGAACATTTGCCCCATGGGGTTAACGTTACATTGCAGCCCGGTCTGAGGCTGCCGGTTACAGCGTTAACACTTAATACTGGACCAGTTTCAAAGATTGTTGTTCCCATCAGTCACTTACACACAAAAATATTAGTTACCTTTAAAGGAGGACAAAATACTCTCATTTCACTTCTATAATTTGGCTCACATCACAATAAATCAAAATGTATGCATTTTGGCTAAAACTTGAAACGTGCTACCTTTTCTTCACATTTTAGGACTGACATTATATGAACATAACTGACATACTAAAAGATCAATTTCAGGATTTTATTAATCCACATCAGATCACTCCAACAATGATGGCTTTTAATCAGACAATCGATTATTTTAAAGTCCAGCCCTAATTTGCACAACTGTTGCCACTGCGGAAATTATACTGCTTAAAAGGATATTTCACCGCTGGAAAGATGAATATGTATTTAAATTGGGTCATTTATGTAGTAGGAATGTGAATTTTTTTACAAGTTGGTGCCTTCTACACCGAGAAAAGCCAGAAAATGTATTTTTGGCTCATGTGGATGAAAGACAACAACTCCCAGAATGGAGAATTTCGTGGCTCAAGTTGTGTCAATATATAAAAACAACATTTTATAAAACCAACATTTCCGTTTCCGCTTTCTCACACACCGCTTTCAATATCCCCCTCCCCAGCTAGCGGCATCAAGCGACACCACAGGCTGAGGTGCTGGTCTGCGTCTCGCAGTGTGTTGAGTATTCCATCTGTAATAAAGTTTCCTGCATATTCTCCGATCTGTACCAATGTATCCCAGTGGTACACATGTGCGGTAGTTTGAATGTACATAAATGCAAGGTTGCTGCTGAAAAAGTCTTTGCCAGACAAACATTTTACATTTTACTGCAACAGCTGCTCCGGCCGCCTCTTGTTCCTCCGTCAGCCGCAACTGTTCCTCGCTGTATTGCGGCTCGTACAGGTAGCCACGGGCATCGGATTGACACAAAATGATGATTTTTGCGTCATCTGAGTTTTTTTTCCAGACACACAATACAGAGATCTCTCGTCTCAGGGGGTATACCGGTTATGGTTTCTACTGATACAAAGCTTAATGCTAATCGGTGAAGTATCCCTTTAAGTCTGGATGCACCAAACATGAATAACTCCCAAGAGCCGAACGAATGCTGCCCTCCAGTTCAACCCCATTACCAGGCCTAATGTAGGGTCTTGTCCCAGTACATCTGGAGAGATGTGTGCCTGTCTGCAGCAGCAGGAGCCAAGGTTTTAATGCTCTGCCGGGGAGACAGGTGCAAGGCCACTGGGGGCTGCGTCCTTCCCGTATATAAGAGACGGCGAGAGGGGGGGGGGAGGTCAGCTGGACTCTACCAGTAAACCTTGAATCTGGTGAGTACTGGACAGGATATGTTGGAAAGGGTGGTCACTGGTCTGTAACTGGTAATGATTTCCAATATTTTCAGAGCTGATTGGCCTGAAGTAATACTTGTGTTCTCTTTTGCTATCATGGTTGCTAATTCAATCAGGAGAGGCTTCATTTAAGAGTGAAATAAGTTTGATCAACATGGTGCATGAAAGGTTGATATGTTAGACTCTTTACACTCCATCGCAATTTTAAATTATAAGGGGTATGGAAGCTGTGGAACTACAGGAATATCCACCCAATGGAGTCTAGACACTGGTGTAGGTGATGAAGGGATAAAGGAAGCCTGAAGATCTGGATGGAGGTGATGTGAAGGTGGGCTTCTGATGGAGGAACCCTGGGCGCTGGGAATGATGAGAACTGGAGAAGAATGGGGGGAGGAGCATTGCATCCATTTTTCCTGAAATGACAACTGACAGCAGCAAAGAGTAGAACAGATTTAAAGTTTGAATGCAACATGCGATAGCTAACGGAGATAGTGGCAAAAATGTGGTTGGTTTAACTGAAAGAGTAAACGCCCACACTCAGCTCATGACAGTGCAGCTGATCAGGTTGGTAGAGAGAGGAATGTGAAGCACGGAAGTCTGTCTGAATGAGCTGAGCTTCATTTTGTTAAAGTTGTAAACAAGCTGTGGACTTTTTTCTCTTTTGAACAACGACCTGCAGCCCTTTGCTGCATGTCGTTAACCCCTCCCTCTCTCTCTTTCGTGTCTTCAGCTGTCCTGTGAAAATGGGGACTGGGATGCCCAAAAAATTATCTTAAAAAAAAAAGAAGAAAAAAAGCTGAATGGTCGTGTTTGACTTTTGGTGGATCTATATAGAGTCTCTGGCCAACGAGAAAAAGCACACGTTCATCTTGATCCGAATGATGGTGTGAAATCGGTAGAAGAGTAGAGGAGGAATGATGAAACAGCCGGTGGAAATGCAGCAATGCTCTGCTTTATGTTCAGTAGCGTCACTGGCTGTTTTTCAGTCTCTGCTGCATTCTGCATGCTGTTTACGCAACTAACCTGCATACATTTATACCCCCATTTATGTGTCGGATACTCACACACTGAAAGTGTCCTCTGAGATCAGCGTTGATAGACATCATTCACCCTCCTGTCAACCTTGGGTCAAATTTGACGCATTTTCAAAGGTTTATTGACCATGAATTCCAAGAATAAGTGTCAGTGGTGTATACTGGTGGGAAAAAAGCATCCAAAACACTGAAGTGACAAAAATTTGGAAAAAAGTGACAATCAGTCAACGAAGCACCAAGAAAGCAACACAAATATGAAAAAAAACATAGAAAAAGCTTTAAAATTTTTTTTTACAAAAACTCTAAAAAGGGAAAAAACTTCAGTACACTCAAGCATAGAAACAACATTTTTATTAGCCGGGAGAACAACACAAGGGTCATGATGGGGACCTGAAATATCCATGACCCACCCAATCCAGCTGTGACTAATCACTTAAACCAGGTAATCGAGGTTGTATTGATTTGGAGTCGGGAAACGTTTCGTGCCAGTGGTGATTAACAAGTCTCTGAGTCTGCCAAGAAATTATTAAAAGGAACAGCAGACACTTGTTGGAGACTCAGTAATGATGAAAAGAGGTAGATGTGGAAGGAAGGTCCCTTTATTTAGGCCAAAGTGGCAAACTGAAATGGAAAAATACTCGATAACAAACCACAGTGGAAAAAAAATAAGTCAAAATACTCATGTTGAAGTAACAGTAGAGTTTATTTATGCCTTGTTTTGAATGATTTAAAGGTCCCATATTGTAAAAAGTGAGATTTCCATGTCTGTTTTGATTATAAAGCAGGTTGAGGTGCTATATAAATACCGCAAAAGTAAAAGAAAGGACTTCCGTACGGTTGTGAGGTCACAATTGTACTATGTGTAGGTAGAAAGTATCGCTGCAGTGGCGTTACAGTCATTCCCCGGCTGCAATGGCGGTGCAGAGACTCCGAAAGCGCAGATGCTGAACACCCAGAACCGCTTTTTAAGGAGGGAGGGCTTAAAGAGACAGGCGCTAAAATGGAGCGTTTCAGACAGACCGTATGAGGAAATTAAAGTCTTTTCTGAACATTAAAGCATGTAAACATGTTCTAGTAGAAACCCAAAACCCCAAATAAAAGTATGAATCTGAAAATGAGCATAATATGGGAGCTTTCAGTAAATGTACTTTGTTCTTGTCACTAGAGCTGCACCATATGAGGAAAATATCTTTGACTTGGTATTGCAATATGACTGACGATAGTGGAGGGAATGATCATTTCTGTATCATTATTCTCATTGAAAAATATTAAAATAAAAATAAAAAAATGAAATGAAATGACTAGTCCAGGGGTCTTCAATGTTTTAGGCCAAGGACCCCTTAGCTGAAGCGTTATTATGGATTCCACATAACCTCTAGGCAAGCCCCGCCCTACGAAGCAGCTCGATTGGTTGGGGTTAGGCATTGACCTCGAGTGGTTAAGGTTAGGATAGCTGATTGGTCAGGGGATCGGACCTGAACAAATCAGGATACGTTACCTCACGTAGGCATGGACACCTGGCCTATAGCAGTGTGTGAATGCTATTGAAGGGCGGGTCTTGCCTAGAAGTTGCGTGGGTTTAGTCCCTGGTCATTGTCATTGTAGGTGTATACACATACTTTTTTACATCGCAGCAATTAATCCTCTCCTATTGAACTTGTAAGCAACTATTACTATTATTTTTTTTTATTGTTATTTATATTATTTTTATCGATTATATTTTATTAATGTATGTATACTATATGTATGTGTATACTCGTCTATTTTGTAATTTATTCTCTCAGATTTTCATTATTATAATTTTTTTTCTTTTTTCTTTCGCTTTAAAAAGAAATAAAACAAATGGTTATTTGCATTGCACAGATCTGTTAATCTTGTACTCTGTAAACCAATAAACACAGTATTAAAAAAAAAAAAAAAAAAAAAAAAAAAGAAGTTGCGTGGGTTCCATAATAACGCTTAGCTGAAAGAATGGCCGAGCAGGGACCCCTACTACATATATTATATAAAAATGTAGTGAAAATGGACACATGGATATAATATATTATTTAAACATTATGTTTTAATGTTAAACACGTGGAAGGCAAAGTAAGTCCATCAATTGTATTTATGGATGGCTACCATAATGGCTAACTTATGCTACCTACACATGATAATCGATTTGTTCTACGCACCACTAGGTAGGATGCAGAGCAAAGCAGAAAGAGAGTAAAGCACAGCGCAGGTATTTGGTATTTGGCTCCCCCCTACAGAAACTCTGAAGACCCCCTAGGGGTCACGGAACCCCTGTTGAAGATCACTGCACTACCCCTTATTGCAATTTCGATAAAATTACTTACCGTACTTTCCACCTTTGATTTAACTGTTGACCTGCCTGTTTATTCCTGATCTCCAGCCCAGGACACGCGTGGAGAACATGGAGGACGACTTCCGGCCGCAGGTGAAGAAGGTGGCTGTGGCCATGGGCGCGTCCCTCACAGAGCAGGACGTGGACCGCATGCCACGGGACATGAGAATGCAAGGTGACAATCTGTCTGTTTCTGTGTGTGTGTGTGTGTGTGTGTGTGTGTGTGTGTGTGTGTGTGTGTGTTTGTGTGTGTGTGTCTGTGTGGATTTGATGTGGCCATGATGAACCAGGAGGCGCTCCCACGTCAGTCATGCTGATGATTTCATCGCCTGAGGTCATCTTTTATGACTCTCTGCAGGGAACTTCAACTACAGCAGGTTTCTGGAGTACATGAGGCAGTTCGAGACCTCGGAGCAAAAAGAGGAGGCCATCAAGAAGGCCTTCATGATGCTTGACAAAGACGGCAGCGGCTACATAGAGTGGAACGAGATCAAGTAGGAGCCCTACTCTCATTCAGGGGTGATTCCAGGATTTTTTTTAAGTGGGGTGGCACAGGGGGAACCAATCATCAGTCTGGGGGAGAGTGGGCATTTTATCAGAATACAGCATAGAATATCTGCTTAGAAACTTAGGAAATATTGGATAGGATAGAAAACCTAATGTAATTCTTCTAAATAATACATCACAATCATTATTAATTTCACTTGTTTTAGTTCAAAAACAAACTGTATATCCGAATACAGTACACATTTTCACCAGGGATGGCATTGGTGGAGGGGAATCATATTTCAGGGGGGGCTGGTGCCACCCCATGCCCCCCTTCTAGCCCACCCCTGCTATCATCTAAAGGATGTTTATGTTGCCAACAAAGCCAACATTTTCATTTTCTGCTTCCCTGAAAACTGAAGATGTAAATATTTCAAAATATGATCACAGATATTAAATATTTCATTTTAGAAAAAGGCTGAGTAATTCCCTAAAACAGTTCGTCACTGTAGTTTTTTATCAAACAAGTGTCAACAAAGTGTCAAAAAGAGCGTTAAAAGCTTTAAAAAAGGTGGAAATCAACCCCTATTGTTGGGTAATTGAATTTATAATAAAACAACAGATATTATAAACAAAGTGTTTCATGTTAAAAAAAATCTTAATATGTAAAGTAACTATAGTCATTAAAGCTGTCAGATGAATGTAGTGGAGTAAAAAGTACAATATTTCTCTCTGAGATGTAGCAGAGAAGAAGTAGAAAGTGGCATGAAAAGAAAAGACTCAAGTCAAGTACAAGTACCTCAACATTTGTACTTAAGTGCAGTACTAGAGTAAATGTACTTAGTTACATTCCACCACTGCTGGTTCCTCATTCTATCTGATACAGGTGTCTCTGTTTACAGGTACATTCAGTCGACAGTACCGGCTGCGAGCCCATTGGCTCCCCTCTCCGATGAGGAGGCGGAGGCCGTGATCCAGGCTGTCGACGCTGATGGAGACGGACGCATCGACTACAGAGGTGGGGGCGCCCTCTGGTGCCCTGGCCTGCTGTCACCACTGAGGCTCAGCAGTTAGTCAGTACAGCAGGCTCTACACAGCTCAACAGATACAGGCAGGAAATAGAAAACGCTCATTTCTCACATTTCTAAAAAGCTACGGGAACAGCAAATAACCTCAGCCTGGTGTAGCGCTTCTGTGATCATCATGTCAATGTATTGCAGTTGGTTTGCAGTTATTTAAATAGATAGTCTAGCATTGTTACTTAAGTTAAAGTATGTAAGTATTATCAGGAATATGTACTTAAAGTATTAAAAGTAAAAGTAGCATACTCAATTCCGAAAAAGCCTCACATTTTAGCAACTAGAAAAGACAGTTTAGCTGGACTTGTAGGCTGTTATATTGTTATATTGTATTTTATAAACTCCATATGTTGTGTTCAAAAATCTTAATATGCAAAGTAACTAGTAACTAAAGCTGTCAGATGAATGTAGTTAAAAATAGAGTTAAAAAAGTACAATATTTCTCTCTGAAATGAGTAGAAGTAGAAAGTGGCATGAAAAGAAAAGACTCAAGTAAAGTACACGTAACTCAACATTTGTACTAAAGTACAGTACTGGAGTAAATGTAGCCTACTTAGTTACATTCCACCACTGCTGGAAAGTTGGGTAACAATTTACTTGAAAGTATCTACATAAGAGTGATATGACAGTGTCATGAATACATGACACTGTCATGACACATGAACCCTAACTTTAACCCTAACTTGTCGTGACAAAAACCGAATGACACTAAACTTTTATGACTTGTTTATAATGTTTATGACACGTTCATGACAGTGTCATGTCACTCTTATGTAGATACCTTCAAGTAAAGTGTAACCAAAAGTAGTTTTAGTCGTGCAACAGAAAACTCCGATTGGACAGAGAATGGCTAGCTAGCTGTCTGGATTTACCCTGCAGAGATCTGAGGAGCAGTTAACCATAGTCCTCACAAATCCACCGGAGGTTAGAACGCCAACACAAAGGAAGTCGAAAGGGGACGGACATCTGGCCGAAATGAGGGACATCCGGTGGAATTTCCAAAATGAAACGTCGTCGATATAGACTATCAATATAGTACAAACGTTTTATTAGAGAGAGCAAAAAAAGCCAAAATTGAAAATGCAGCTTCATTAAGTGCCTGATTTCTGTGTGTCCCTCCATGTCTTGCAGAGTTTTCAGACATGGTGAAGATGGAGAAGAAACCGAGGAAGTAGAGGTCCCGTGGTTAATCCGTACTACAGAGAAGATACGAGGAGAGGAAGACGATCTGCCCTCCTTAAAGAATGCTCTGCTTCCTTCTGTAGATCAACACTTGAGAGATTGTGAAGATTGTTATCACTTTGCTAAATGAAAAAGAGCAAACGTTAAGTTTGTTCAAGTTGAAAACATTATTGCTTTATTGGCTCACTGCCTTGTGCCAAAAACACTTAAAGGAACACCCCGACATATTAGGACTTTGTCTTATTCCCCATATCCCCCAGAGTTAGAGAAGTCCATACATACCCTTCTCATCTCCGTGCGTGTCCTAACTCTGTCTGACGCACCCACCCGTAGCCTAACTTAGCACAGATCCTGGAGGTAACTGGCTCCATCTAGCCTAGCTTAGCACAGATCCTGGAGGTAACTGGCTCCATCTAGCCTAGCTTAGCACAGATCCTGGAGGTAACCGGCTCCATCTAGCCTAGCTTAGCACAGATCCTGGAGGTAACCAGCTCCATCTAGCCTAGCTTAGCACAGATCCTGGAGGTAACCAGCTCCATTTAGCCTACTGCTCCCAATAAGTGACAAAATAAAGCCAACATGTTCCTATTTACATGGTTTGATTTGTATAGTTACAGCGTGTACAAATAACAAGGTCACATGACACACAGCCATCTTCTTCTAACGGTATATAAACTGGGAACTATATTCTCAGAAGGCGAAGCACTGCTACTTCTGCTATTTGGGTGGAGTGATATTACTCCAACTCTGAGCGAACTCCAGGCAAACTCTCTGCTCCTTACCACGGGGCTTCTCAGGTGCTGCGAGCAAATCACTCCGCCCAAGTAGCAGAGTAGCAGTGCTTCGCCTTCTGAGAATATAGTTCCCAGTATCTATACGGTTTGAAAAAGGCTGACTCCAAGTCAGAAATTACACTTTAAAGGTCTCACTTTCCCTCTATTTAATTTAAAAAGTACAATCCAGTATGTGATCATGGCGGACGGAGGAGATGACAGCTCTCAGGACATTTATCAGCCCTCTAAGGGACCGTTCGGTATATATGGAATGGACCACCGGAGGAAAATAAGGGAGGGTCATGTGTTTTTATTCTTTGTTGATGGGAGGGTCATAAAAAAATGTTTTGGTCTACGGGGGAGGGTCACCCAACTTTTGTATTCATGAGAAGAGCAAAATTTCAAAGTGGCTTGTTTGGTGCATATGTATCCATGTAGCTCCATGTAGCTCTCTCAGTCTCGGCCCCTATTGCTAGCAGATGGGTCCCTCCCTATTTAGTCAGCCAGACCTGTAGCTTAGAGACCGTGGGATTTCCCAAACTGAATAAATCCCGCTCGCACATATAAACACAAAACTGCTTTGCTAGCTCAATCGTGTTGTAACTGTTGTCTGCTGAAAAAATAATTGTATTCATTAGTATGATTGCCATACTGTTTAGATCAAAAACATCGTACGAAAACATAGCTGACCAGACGCAAGCTTTCATTTTGAAAAGCCGAAACTTGCACCAGACGGCAGCCGGGAAGGCATGAGACAGGAGGTTTATCCTTTCGGTCCCGGTGATTATTTGTGAAATCGTGCAAACGACAGCCTTTTCAAGGGATTTGAGAAGGAAGTGGTGGTAACATGCAAGCTCCCAAATGAACACGCTCGTCTGAGAAATGGAGTTTTGGATAATGTTCAGCTTTGGCAGCTTTACCTATGCTAAAATATTCAATGACTGAGGAAGCCTAGTGACGAGTCCATAGCAACCAGTGTTGAATTACTCAGTGTGCTTTGCTGAATGGTCTCAATGTTTTATTGAGTTTACTAGAGGAGTAACTTAGTATTTGAAGTAACGCAGGAAGTGTGCATTTAGTTTCCATGCTTATTATGTTTCCACAACAACGGTAGTGAGTAAATCTACTGAAATGGCCACCACACCATATCAGAGGAGTGGGATGCGTCAGATGAGAGTGCAGCCGTTTAGCTATCTATGGCATTGCTATAAAAAAATAATGGAAAGCTGTACAGCTTTGCCAAGCACAAATCAGTACAATCATTTGTTTGGGAGGGTCATCCTTTTTCTCCCAATCATGTTGGAGGGTTATACAAAATGTATTGCTGATGAAGGGAGGGTCAGGTCTATTTTGACTAAAGGTCCCAAAACTCCTCCGGTGGCCCCTTAAATAAATAACCAACAGTCCCTAAGAGGACTAAGTCTGAAGCATGGGCATATTTTGGTTATCATAAGAACGTCAAAGGACAGGGCATTTCTAGAATTTAAACCTGCACTACTGTAAATGTTCCTGACAAATAAGCTGTTTACAATTAATGTTAAAAGTTGCAATTTTGATAAGGTTTTGCCTATATTTTTGTAATATAATACACACTGTTACAATTTTTGAAACTATTTCAGCTTGTGTAGGCCTATCAGTGCTTTATGAACATATTGAACACACTTTTAAAAATACCGCAATAATACCGAAAACCGTGATCATTTTGGTCACAATAACCATGAGGTTATATTTTCATACCGTTACATCCCTAGTTTATGTTAATCCACTTTTTTTTTTATAGGTCAGACTCCAAGTCAGAAATTATACTGTAAAGGTCTCCCCTTCCCTCTATTTAATTTTAAAAGTACAATCCAGTATGTCAGATGACTAGATCACACAGTTTGAATATCTATTGATTAGACATTACAGGAAATGTCATATATTCCCTTATTGCAGCGTTATTGGTTTCTTTTCTGTTTCCTCCATTTCAGACTTATTGTATATATGTTGTCATTTCTCATAATATAATAAAGGTTTATCATTCACAATCACTTCCCTTTCATTTACAAACAACTAGGGCTGCATCTAAGAATAATTTCATAGTCGATTGATGTCGATTATTTCCTGGATGAATGGTCTCTACAATGTCAGAAAATGATAAAAACAAAATGTGGATCAGTGTTTCCCCAAAGCCCAAGATGATGTCCTCAAATGTCTTGTTTTGTCCACAACTCAAAGATATTCAGTTTACTGTCACAGAGGAGAGAAGACACTACATAACATATTCACATTTAACAAGCTGACATCAGAGAATCTTTGCTTTTTTTGCATAAATAAATGACTCAAACCAATTAACCGATTATCAAAATATGGCGATTCATTAATCGATTTATCTTTGCAGCTCTAAACACAACTTTGACAAAGGGAACATTTAAAACAATTCACAGATTTTAAACCCAGAACACAAAAGACAAAAAATAAAATCCATCAAAACAATAAAAGACGATAAAAACTGTTGTGGTTCTTACAAACACATTTACACAAAGAATCGTTCACAACAGACTGAAAAGAACTATTTCTCTCCTGTATGGGCTCTCATGTGTGACTTATAATATGCCTTCTTGGTAAATTTCTTCCCACAAACATCACAACCAAATGGTTTCTCTCCTGTGTGGACTCTCATGTGTTTCTTCAAATATCCCTTCTCTGTAAATTTCTTCCCACAAACATCACAACCAAATGGTTTTTCTCCTGTGTGGACTTTCGTATGTTGCTTAAGAGTTGACTGCCTGTTAAATCTTTTCCCACAAACATCACAACCAAACGGTTTTTCTCCTGTGTGGACTTTCGTATGTCGCTTAAGAGTTGACGGCCTGTTAAATCTTTTCCCACAAACATCACAACCAAATGGTTTCTCTCCTGTGTGGACGTTTGTATGTAGCTTAAGAGTTGACGGCCTGTTAAATCTTTTCCCACAAACATCACAACCAAATGGTTTCTCTCCTGTGTGGACTTTCGTATGTCGCTTAAGAGTTGACTGCCTGTTAAATCTGTTCCCACAAACATCACAACCAAATGGTTTCTCTCCTGTGTGGACTTTCGTATGTAGCTTAAGAGTTGACTGCCTGTTAAATCTTTTCCCACAAACATCACAACCAAACGGTTTTTCTCCTGTGTGGACTTTCGTATGTCGCTTAAGAGTTGACTGCCTGTTAAATCTTTTCCCACAAACATCACAACCAAACGGTTTCTCTCCTGTGTGGATTATCATGTGTGACTTAAGATGTGCTAACTGTTTACATCCTTTACCACAAACATCACAAACAAACGGTTTCTCTCCTGTGTGGATTCTCGTATGTTGCTTAAAAATTGCCTTCATTGTAAATTTCTTCCCACAAATATCACAACCAAATGGTTTCTCTCCTGTGTGGACTCTCATGTGTATCTTCAAATATCCCTTCTCTGTAAATTTCTTCCCACAAATATCACAACCAAACGTTTTTTCTCCTGTGTGGATTCTCATGTGTGACTTAAGATGTGCTAACTGGTTACATCCTTTACCACAAACATCACAAACAAACGGTTTCTCTCCTGTGTGGACTCTCATGTGTATCTTAATAGTTGACCGCTGGTTAAATCTTTTCCCACAGACATCACAACCTGATAGTTTCTCTCCTGCGTGGACTCTGGTCTGCGAATCCACCTTTTGCTTCGCTCTCAAACATTTCTTAGGAACCAAATATCTGGAAGACCTCTTTCCAAAAGGACATGTCATGTGTCTCTGAAGCCATTCCTTGTAGTAATATCTTCTACTACACTTAAAGAAGCCAAAGGATTTTTTGCCAGCATTACATCCCTTATCACTTAAAGGGACTTCCTTAGATTTCAGAGCATTTGTAGCCGGCTCAGGTGCCCTGGTCTCCATCCAATCACTGTCTTCGGTTTCAGATCCAGAATCTGACAAAGGTTTTTGCCAATCATCATCACTGTCTTCAGTTTCAGATCCAGAATCTGACAAAGGTTTTTGCCAATCATCATAACTGAGTTCAGTGTCAGAGGAGTCTGAAGCCCTTTCATCGTCAGTATTTGTTTGTGATTCAGTATCTGGTTCTGGGTTCCTGGCTGGTTCTGATCCTCCACGGTCCTCTCCATCGGTTTCTGTTTTTATCTGCATAGCCGAGCAGCCGGCTGGAGGTTCTGCCTCTCTGTTGTCCTGCGTTGGGCTTTGATGGAGCTGCGAAGACCGATCTTCATCTTCAATCTTCACAGGAACAAGAGTGAAAGGGAAGCGGGTGATGTTGGCCTCCTCCAGCCCATTGAGCTGCTCTTCCTCTGGACCGATCCAGACTTTCTCCTGCTCCTCTTTTATGTGGAGGGGGTCTGTGTCCTCCTGGTCCAGGCTGGGGCTCCACTCAGGGGGGAAATCGCCTTTAATCACCAACAGCTGCTGGACATCTGCAGGGAGCACATTATGGACAACTGTGACTTCAGACTGGTATCTCTGGTAACATTACTGTATGTATGAGATCAGGGATGATTCCTGATCTGCAGTCTTCATTTCATCTTATATTCTGCAAAAAGGAAATGTTGGTCTCGCCCCAGTAAGAGGACTTGGCCCCATGTAGGCTGAGTCCTTTGCAGCGACCCGGGTTCGAGTCCGACCTGCGGCCCTTTGCTGTGTATCATGCCCCATCTCTCTACCACCTTTTCTGTCTATCCACTGTCACTATCTAATAAAGCCACCCCCAAAAAATATAATAATAATCTGAATAAAAAACAACCAGTGACGGACTGGCAATCTGGAATTTTGGCAAATGCCAGAAGGGCAAAAGAGATCCTTATTATGATGAACCAGAGGGCTTTTCACAAAACCTATTTGGATTTCCAAGCTATCCTGGCTAAATTTAGCCTTGACTCAGTTTCACGAAAAGAGAAGGCACCTAAGATTTATTTATTTGTAAAATAGTGTCTACTGTGGCCATGCATTGCTCTTTCCATGTTTTATATTATGTACTGTGCTTTAAAGTGGACTTATTATTCTTTTCTGTATTTTCTGTCATATCTACAATGTTATAATGTCTGATTTTCATGTTGAACGTGGCCAAATAATGAGGTAAACGTTATGCAACTCTAAGCCGGCCTTCTATGATTGGTCATCTGCTTCAGGTAGGCGGGACTGGAGGATTTGTTTTTTAAGCTACTGCGGTGGTAACATTGTCGCATGTACCTACATGCTAAAGGCAGTAAAATATGTCAGGAAACACACTGGCCAATCAGAGCAGACTGGACTTTTTCGGGAGGAGGGCTTAAAGTGTGTTGCAAATGCCAGGGCCGTTATTTTTTATCCCAATCATTCACTGATAAAAGCTGTGGATATTTATTTCTGAACTTTAGTTTTTATTGTAGCGTATTTAGCCATGTTGCAGATAAATATGTAGGCTAATATATGTATATAGTTACTTAGCGATGAAAACCGAGTCTAAAGCCGCTTGGCCTCTATCATATGTCTATGCTGTTGCTAGGTTACAACCCTGTCATCCTCTCAGTAAGCCAAGCTAAGCTAAACTAAGATAGGATAAACTAGGATAAATATTATTGCATTTTCCATTGGATCAGGGTACTGTCACTTGGCTGCCAGTTCTGCCAATCTTCCCAGCCCTTATCACATGACCAATTAATGTTTCCATGACGACTATCCAAAATTCTCATACCATGGAACCAGCACTGGAATTGTTTTGTTTTTTAAAAGTGGCAGACTGAGCCTTTAGAAAATGTGTTTTGTATTCAGATATACAGTTTATTTAAAATGAAAACAATTTAATAATGAATGTGATCATTTATGTGATGTTTTCTTTAGAAGAATTACATGATGTTGTTCTATCCTATCCAATAGTTCCTGTATTTCTATGCAGATTTTCTATGCTGTACTCTGATAAATGTCATAAAGGGGGAGTTCAGCTATAGAGACCCAACCCGTCGTCGTACCAGGCTGTAAACATGTTGATTTCTGCTGAAAGGTAGCATCGAATGTTACGTGTCACATTTTTACAAAAGAAAATTTAACGCACAAAACAAGCAAGGAAAAAATTAACCTTGCTCCTTATGACCTCATAAGGAGAAGATTCCTGATCGGCCCATCTGAGCTTTCATTTTCTCAAAAGCAGAGCAGGATACCCAGGGCTCGGTTTACACCTATCACCATTTCTAGCCACTGGGGGACCATAGGCAGGCTGGGGGAACGCATACTAATGTTAAAAAAAAAAACTCATAAAGTGAAATCTTTATGCCATGGGACCTTTAAGACTGCGAGGACATTTGTGACTAACGTTAAAACCCGTGAAGTTGGGGCGACCTCTAGCTCACCCAGTGAGAGCATGCGCCCCAGGCTTTGCAGTGGCCCGGGTTTGAGTCCGACCTGTGGCCCTTTGCTGCGTGTCATGCCCCAATCTCTCTCCCACCTTTCCTGTCTATCCACTGCCACTAAATAAAGGATAATAAGAGAATAATAACATTGCCAATGTACATACCTGATCTGTGTAGCTGAACTTTAGGATTGAAAACATCGTCCAGTAGTAGTCGTCGCTCTTCATCTTTAAAACGAGAAAGTTGCTCCTCGTAGTCTGCTCTAGTTTTCTCAAACAGCCCAAAAATCTCCTCAGCAGCCGCATCGAGTCTCTGTTTCACCCCCAGTCTCAGCCCCTCCAGTTCAGACATGGAGCCAAACACAATCCAGAAACCTCTTTATCCAGGAAAATATGCTTTAAAATGTCTTCATCAGTAAAAACTGAAACAAAAACAATTAGGTCTCTTTAACAATAATTGCTGCTATTGCTAGGTTACAACCCTGTCCTTCCATTCTAATGCTTTGAATGCAACTTTAAGTGTAAACAGAGGATTTCTACCATAGATACGAAACAATTGTTGTATACATTCATAAAATTGTTTTATATCTCTGATTTCTACACTGTAGTATGACCTTTCCAATGGAATTCCATTGCTAGGCAACAGCCTGGCCCCTTGTTAACTTCCTGTCATATGATGTCATTCACATACACTGTAACAGGAAGTCAACTTGGTCTACGTTTACATTGCTACGTTTTGGTTTGAAAACGAATATCTTCTGCTACGTTTCCCCCTCTCATTCCCCCTGCTCTGGTGTTTGCCCCTCTCATTCCCCCTGCTCTGGCGTTTGCCCCTCTCATTCCCCCTGCTCTGGCGTTTGCCCCTCTCATTCCCCCTGCTCTGGCGTTTGCCCCTCTCATTCCCCCTGCTCTGGCGTTTGCCCCTCTCATTCCCCCTGCTCTGGCGTTTACCCCTCTCATTCCGCCTGCTCTGGCGTTTCCGAGCCCCTAAACCGGAGACATTTGGAAACATTTCTGACCCGTTTTGGTTTGGAATCTGCGGGGTTGTGTTGCAGTCTCAACGGCTGCAAACGGAGACCTTTTTACAACACCCAACACTGATGACAATTTTCCCCCCCCTGATTGGGTCATGACAAGCCCATTGGTCGGTCTTGACTAGGTCTCAACTAGTCCTAGTCTTAGGCCCTGTCCACACGAACACAGGTATTTTCAAAACCACAGCTTTTTCTATGCAGTTTGACTGTTCGTCCACACGCAAACGCAGCATCAGGTCACTGAAACCAAATCTTTTTGAAAACTCAGAAACTCTGGTTGCAGTGTTGCCGGTGAAATTGGAGATTTTGGCTTGTGACGTCGGAGTGCGCACTGCTGTCACCTTTGTTTGAAATCACTCACTTAGACTCAACAAAGGTGGACTTGACTACAGCCCTGATTTTATGTATAGGCTATACTTTTCAAGCTCTCCCCCTTGAGGAGGGTAGATCCTGTTGTGGAAGTTTCTTTGCAGCAGGTGTGGTTTTTCAAAATAATAGAAGTCGTGAAACAAATGAAGACAGTTGCGGACTAAACCAAGTTTGGTTTTTGTATTTTATTTATATTTGCAAATATAGGAGTAACATAATTTCACAAAAGGCACAGCAGCTCAGTGTGAAAAAGTATCTTCCTCGAACGAGGAGAAACATACAGCTTATATGCATCTTCAGAGGGATAGAGAGACATGCCCCTAACTAAGCATGACTCAGCATTTCTTACAATCAATAAGACCCAGTAGACATCCAGGAGCACCTTTGCCTCCTCCTTTCTGTACCACTTTCACCCAGAGGTTACATCTTGCTGTAGCTCAACTGTCCAAAGACAAGTCTCAACTATCCAGGAAGAAATGAATGTACCAGGAGAGATAGTTTAGGGTGACCTTACACCTTATCTGTACAAAAGAACAGGGCTTCACATCATGTGACTTTTTGGCTCCTTTACTTTCAACATGTGAGAATGAGATAAACTCCCTTTCAGTCATTGCTAGAGAAACTAAAACACAAATAAAACAAGAATATAAAGAATCATGTTTAAATGTAATTTTCCCATTACAATCGTACATCAGATCTGCTAGAATGGTGACGTATGTAGATTCAGGTAAGTATGTACTCCAAGCTGTTTATACTGTATACTGCTGAAGGGGGAGAGCCTTTTTTATGTTACTCTCTCTGATGCACTGAGCTGTTCTCAACACTAGGGGTCAGCATTTAGGTACTCTTCATGTCTGGGGCAACAGCAGCCCCACTTCCTTTACGTTTCATAAAGCTGGATCATTCATATGTTGACTTTTTGTGTCATGAATAAAAATGCAGACATTAATTTTTTGTATACCTCATTAAACATAAGACTAGGATAACAGAACTCATGACTGAAAAAAAAAACAGAAAATAATTACAGAAATGTCATTTCTGATTTGTATAACAAGGAAAGGAAAGCAGAATCCGACCTGTCTGATAGCATCATTTTAATTTTAAATCCGATACCCCCAGCCATCTCAATGCTAAACTCAGATAGGAAAAGGTAATATAAGCTTTATCACACAACGCTTGATAAATACGGCTTTTTACTTTACTTTGTTTTTACTACTTTGTATTATTATGTGTTGTATTTAACTGATCCGGTGACTTGATGATGCAAATGCACTATAATCAGAACGTGAGCACATGCTGCAGCTGTTAAAAGCAGTCCATGTTGTAAGGAAGGAATAAAAGCCCAAATCTGTTTTCCCATAGTGGCAGGAGCCAAAATGAACTTTTCCCAAGATTTTGCAATATAAATCAATGAATATAATCTCTTCAGTGTGGAAAAAAAGTATCTTAAGTTAGCTCATGAGGAAGTTTATACAGAATCTGCACCTTCAGCATGGTCTAACGGGGACTGTGTCAACGAAAACTGAAAACAAACTGTTGATAAACTCTGTGTTCCCCCCCCCAGTCTATTGCAATCCTGGTAGTCATATTTTTTACATTCCAGTTAGCTTTTAGCACTGACTTAATGTAGAGCCCTATTGAATCTGATTTATAGTTTTTTAAAATTCAGAATTTCGCAATTCTAGGACTATTGGGCTCTACATTAATACTGCCGTCAGCCTGTGACTAGCCCCAGCCGGGCCCTCGTTGAAAAAAAGACGCTTGCCACCGGGATTAACAACTTTTCTGGGGGAAGCACTGATAAACCCAAATGGATCTACTGATATCTCAGTCTAAAAATGGCCTCTTCTTGCAGGCTGGCTGCACACTGCCTACTGCAGTATGTAATTGTAGCGTCTTGCTGCCAGACATTTTGGCTACTCTGTAAAGCCTGACTCACGGCTCTTCGGTTACTGCCTAATGCAGACCCCCACCCTGACCAATCCACAGCATGCACATCTGGCCCTGCGTCTCCCTCCACACCTCGCAGAGCTCTCAGACACATCGAAGATGGAGAAGAAACCAAAGAGATGACGGGGGGGAATCTGTGCTCCCAGAGTGTTACTAGAGAGAGAGTATGTGAAAGATAGGAGGAGAGGAAAACAGAGGGGCCATGCATACCAGATCTACCCTTCCTAAAGAATGCTCTTCTCTCTGTGGATCATAAATTCAAGGAGGGTGAGGACTTTTAACAGTTTGCTAAATGGCAAAAAAGGACAGAAAACGTGTTAAGAAAAAGTACGTTGTTAAAAACCAGGCTACTATATTAATCATTGGCTGTGTCCATGCAGTCGGCCAATGATTAACCCTCGAGCCGAGGATGTTTGCCTTCTAAAATTATAGAGGAGGTGTGAGCACACAGCTGCTATCTGAACATACAGGAAGCGCCAAAAAACAGGAACACAAACATACATTCAGGAATGACAAGTCTTGACCTTTTGCAGGGTTTGCGTTCCCGTTTCCTGTTGGATGTTGTGACCAAGAAAGTTCTGTAACACTTTATTATAGGTTCAACAATTTCCTTGCTAGGTCCTGGAAATAATTTTGTAATTTGGCACAAATGACAGGGAAAGTAAAGACTAAGATTGGAGCCATTTGGTTGGATTGTGTTGGGGTTATAAGATGTTGCTGATCTCCAGAGGAGTTTCCTTAAAAATATCTGTTTCATTTAAACTGAAATAAATCATTTTCAGTTTAGTATTGGAAACTTTATTTTGCATATACAACAAATTGCCTGTATACAAATTTCCCCAGCAATTAATTTGATTTAATTAATTGAAAGTGTGGCAAATTATATTAAATATTTTTTTATGTAGCTGAATCAACCAAATGAGTGTTGTCAATTCATTGTTTTAAGGGAATTATAGTTTACACAATTGACATATTTGTAAGTGTTGTAATTGTTGTTCAAGGAAAGTAGTTACATTCAATTAAGTTGTGCTAATTCAGCCCGGTTTAGTTCCGGTGTTGAGACGGCAAGACGAGTGCTTCGGGACCGTCTACAAACACCAAAAAGAGATACAAAAATATTTTCAAAACAAGGCATATGCTTAATTTTTTTAAGTTATAATTAAGGTAAGTTTTGGAGACACTACCTTATTTAATCATTAAATTAATACATATTTTGTTTACTTTGTAGACGGTCCCTAAGCACTCGTCTTACTGCTGTCTCAACACTGGAGCTAAACAGAGCTGAATTAGCACAACGGTTATGCATTTCTTTCACATCTACAGTCAGACTCACTGTGTTCACTCAGAAGGAATCACTTCACATGGGTAGGCACATGTAATGACATTTTGAACATGTTAAGACGCTAAAAGCACGCTTAAATTTTGCCCCATTTCAGCCTCCTGGGTGCTAACGCTAGCAGGAGGATAACACGGTGTAGGCAACACCGATAGTTTCCGTTTTTCTCGCTACTGACAGCGCTCCACATTTACAAACAACAGAGCTGTATGTTGAAATCGACCGGAATTATTACATTGGCCAATCGGAATAAAAGTTAATTTAACTTAATGTTTCTGAGGAAGTGAATTTGAATACTTTTTTTGAAAGTAAAGCCAACCAATTATATTTTACATTGTAAGTTCTTTCCAAAAATATTTTATTAGAATTTACAATTACATATCAGTTTCTGTTAAATTATACAAAACTATGAGACTTATCAGTTCCTGTATTCAACCAAGAAAGAATCACAAAGCCAATGAGATAAAATCAGTTTTGTTTTATACAGATTAAAAAAATAAAAAAGTCAAAGTCAGAAATTGCACTATAAAAAGGTCTCCCCTTCCCTGGTTGGTTACACTTAATGTAATCCAGTATTTCAGATGACCAGATCACTTTGTCCTAATATTTATTGATTCAATATTACTCCAAAATTAAATGTTAAATACACACATTCCCTGATTTGTCTTTGGTTTATTTTCTCTTCCCTCCATCTCAGACCAACAGTATGTTGCTGTTAATACAATTAAAAGGATCGGTTTAATCGTAAAAAGGATAAAGGGTAAAGGATGTGATGCCTCAGTCCAGTCTGAGGTGAGTGGCAACAATAAATATTGAGGAGCTTTGAGTCCACGTGTGGCGGCTGACGAAGCACATTCCACAAGGTCGGTACTCGGCGACTGTCCCAAAATTCAAACAGAGTGAAAATGCCACTGTCCTCCTCGTTTGCGTTGTCGTGGAAATGTCCTGAATCACCTCAGAAGTTTCCACCTCAGCCACAGTGCTTAATCCAAACTAACCGATTCACTTAAAAATTGAAAAACAAAAAAGGCACTAAAAGTCGAGTAGAGCCCACACAGTGTACTTATCGTCACAGTGTGGCACTTTGATTAACAGAAAAGAAAAAAGAAAGTACACTTGTGAGCATAAAAAACCATAAGGACAAAGAAAAAATAAATTAAATCCCTTCAACTAAATACACTTTTAGGTTCCAATATGTGTCACAATGAGCTCTTTAGTCCCAGTCAAACACACACAGACACACACGTACACAGAGAACATTTATAGTAAATGTCAGAACAGACCTTGGCCACTGCCAGCAGTGCTCTGACTGTCTATTTAGGGCGGGGAGACAGGATATTTTAAGCGAGTGGCCAACTCAGTTGTAGTCTTGTCCCTTGTCAACACACTGTATCGCAGGGTAACAAGAAACGACTCTTAACTCAGCCAGAGACTGATTGTATGATACGCTCTGAACTCACCCTCGTAAACACGGTTTTGGGGACTGGATAAATTTGGGGCGAAGTGTAATGACATTTTAATCACTCTTTAAGTTTGTAGGAGCGTGTAAACGACCCTTTGAAACCTTTAAAGGTTGTTGGATGCAACTTTGTAATCTTGCAGTCTCGCTCAGATTAAAGTTCCAGTCCAAAGTTTGTTTTTGATCCTCTGCAGTCATTAAAACACTTCCTACGTTTTACTAGAGCAGGGCCGACTCATTTTCTTTCATTCTCTCTCCTCCTTTGCATCTCTTAAATCCACCCTGAATGGAAGGAACTAAAAAAAAAAAAAAAAATCAGAAGTGGTGCAAAGAAACTGACAACGCCCTTCCCTCAGCTGTATTAAGGCACTGCGGTGCTTTTAACTAAAACATTTCTCTGTCTGTGTTGGCGTTCTAACCTCCGGTGGATTTGTGAGGACTATGGTTAACTGCTCCTCAGATCTCTGCAGGGTAAATCCAGACAGCTAGCTAGACTATCTGTCCAATCTGAGTTTTCTGTTGCACGACTAAAACAACCTTTGAACGTGCACATGTTCCACCAAACACATGTATGCCCACAGAGACACTGGCTCCGTCCGGCGTCTTAAGCGCCGCCCAAGACGACTGTGATTGGTTTAAAGAAATGCCAATAAACCAGAGCATGTTTTTCTCCCATCCCAGAGTGCTGTGTGGACTTGCCAGCTCTGTGGAGGTAGGTCTGGCAATGGGAGACTATAGTGAGATTACTTATCTAATTTAAGGAAAAAAGTCAAAGATAAAGAACACACCACCATATGCATACGTTGGAGTGAAAGACTCCGAAGTCTGAAGATAGATTGCAACACTGCTACCCAGCAGTCGGTCGTTAAGCCAACTCAAAATAAAACACTTTCTGCCACAAATCTTTTCACATTCAGTATTAATTTAAAAATGAGAGTTCTGGAGAATCTATACGGTCACATCATAAAACATATTGCGATACTCAAGAGCATCTACTTTTACACCCATAGTAAATAGTCTACTTTTGCTAACCTTCAGTGTGTATAGCTCGTTCTAAATTAGCTGAATAGACTGTATTGGTGTTGATGCAACTGCCAACTTTGTTGACAGAAAATTCCTCTCACTCAGAAATAAAACTGAGGTTACCGTGAACCTTTTCTCGTATTTGGTTGCTCGTAAACACTGAATTATGTGACAAAACAGCGCTTTTGGTTAAATGCTATTATTAGCATGCTAACATGCCGGTGTTTCGCAGGTGAAATGTTTACCACCTTAGATTAGCGTGTTAGCATGCTAACATTTGCTTATTAGCGCTAAACAAAGTAGCACAGGTTGCTGGGAATGCCCTTAAGTTTTGTGGATAACGTAAAGTGTTGGACAAAAAAAAATAAAAGAATCAGGATATCGCCAAAGTCATTAAGGATTCATCCTCTGAGGGCATTGGATATTTCTAGAAAATGTAATGATGATGCATCCAATGTTAAATAAAATGTATTTGTTTTTGCTCAGTTCAGAGTCATTTTGAGCCAAGGCAGGAAAAGTTGTCCATCTGTCTCCCTTTAGGACCGTGCCGGTAACTCGTGTGCAGACAGACGGGACGACGTTATTTCTGGTTCGAGCTAACTTCATTGTGCATGTAGAGTCGTATGAGCCCCGCCTGGTGCAGCTGCTGCCACAGATTCATTTCCATCCGCAGGTCGTGGTTGATGTAAAAGCCCACTCTGTGGTTGGTTTTGTCGTAGTAGTGGTCGGAGTAGTTCTTATAGTCTGGGGTCATGAAGCCGTACGCACTCACCTTCATCAACAAAAGAAAACACAAAAACTACAGTCAGGATCAAACTAATTCTGGTGGCTATCCTCCCCAAAAAACGCTCCCATAGGTCATTTGTTCAAGTAGCAATTACGACTTATCTTTACGTTTCTAGTGGCAGCGCCTATGCAGAAAAAGCTGCCGTCTTTGACAGCTAGCTACGGCAACACCACTTGGACGAAGTGTGAAAACTGAATACTTTTGCCCAGGAAATGGTTGTTTTAATCCAAATCATGATCTTTCTTTCAAAACTGAACTTGTCGTTATCGGTGCCTAAACTTAACTGTTGTGGCCATATACACATGCATGCATGCATACACATACATACATACATATATACATACACACATACACACACACACACACACACACACACACACACACACACACACACACACACACACACACACACACACACACACACACACACACACACACACACACACACACACACGACCATTTCACGTTTCATATTGCATTGGTCGGTAACTATGTGGTTTGTCCAAGTGGTGTTACCGTAGCTAGCTGTCAAGGCTGACGAATGTTCTACACAAGTGCAACCAGAGCCTGTCTACGGAGAGCCTGTTCACTCCCTATTAAGCCCCGTTGTTCCGAATTTGGTTGCAGTTCCACCACAGTTCCACTGGGGGTGATCTCGGGCGAGTGCAAAATGAATGGGAGTCTATGGAGCTAGACGGCTAAATTTGTCTCATTTGCCCGATTGTCGTTGAGAAATCTCTCAAATTTTTTGAGTCTAAATGTAACCAAACATGATTGTTTCACAAAGTTAATGACGTATTCAAAACCGAAAGTGACTTTCTTTGTTTTTAATGGTGGAAAACAATGTGGGTCGTAAGAAGGGGTAAAAATCAATGACACATATTATCGTATGGTTTGGAGGACTTGTTGAAATTCTGTCATCCAATCACCTAAAAATCTAAAACAGAGATTTCTTATGTTGTGTTTTGACTCGTCTACTTCAGCTGAAATCATTTTCATCTTATTTTCATTCCCAGCCCAGATACAGTTGGTTGAAAAAAAGGTTGACAGTGATGACATGCTTTGAATCTGAGGCAATCAGTGGGCGATCAGATAAATAAATAAATAAAATAAAAATCTATTGGGCACGAGACAAAGTTTCATATTTCCGCAACTGTGGTTTGAATGAGTCACTGGCAGCCCATAATAAAGCTACGCTTTTTCAGGGATACGTGCATTTACAGGACCAACTGCTTAGAGTCAAAACATTCTCACGCTATCATGCAAGTTCAGCCTTGTCCCAGATTAAATAAACAGCTGACTGACAGCAACATGCAGCACAGTAACGAGGAATCCCACCTGGTCACAAGTATGCAGCGCAGCCAACAACATCACAGCGCCTGTTGACGGACGGTAAATGTCCTTATATTTGGTTTTCAGAGCACTAGAACGAAGGAATCTGAAACAAAAGCAGAACAAGAAGCGATTAAAAGTTGCATGCACAGACAGGACACACACACACACACAGTTTCACTATCTTTGTGGGAATCCGTCATTGACATAATGCATTCCCTAGCCCCTTACCCTAACCTTAACCATCACAACTAAATGCCTAACCTTAACCCTTACCCTCACCCTAACCAGAACCTAATTCTATCCCTAAAACCAAGTCTTAACCCTCAAACAGCCCTTTAAATTTGTGGGGTCCAGCATTTTGGCCCCACAAAGCTGTCAGGACCCCACAAGCATACTGTATTCCCAGTTTTTGGACCCCACGAATATAGTTAAACAAGAACACACACACACACACACACACACCACCTGTGTGGGAACTTCCCACCGCAGCTCACTCTGGTTTCAGCCCTCTGCTTCGTCTCTTTTAATCTCATTTCCAACTATGTGAAATGTGAGCCCCGCTTTCATTCTGTCCACCTGCTCCGCACTCATAATTCGCTCTCACCTGTTTCGGAGGTAACGGATGAAATCGGGGTGGTACATCTTTAGCTTTTCTGCAGACACGTCCTGTCCAAAGTACTTGGAGGGACTGTGGGACAAAATGTGACGTTACTACAACAATACACACAACGAACCCACACACCTGAGGAAAAGTCAGGGGATCACCACAGTTAGAAGCGTTCATCCTCTGGGGATCATGAATACCTGCACGAAATGTCATGGCATCCATAAATGGCGTAGGGCCAAAATAATAATAATTTGTGATCTGTGGCTACGTTAGGAAGCAGCCAGACTTCTCAGGTGATCTGGGACAGATCTGCTTTCTGTCCCCAGAGTCAGAACCAAACGCAGGAGAAGCAGCGTTTCCAGAAAATTGCAGGTCTGCTGCAACTCTCAGTTCTTTCAGACCTTTCTCTTTCTCCTTTTTCTGAGTAATTGTTCATTTCCTACACTGCACTGTAGCTTTTATTCTTGTATTTCATACCTGGCTTATTGTATCTTAGCTGGTTTTGTATTCTCATTAACAAATGTTAAAGGTAAAGCACTCTGAATTACTTTGTTGCTGTAATGTGTTATATGAATAAAGCTGCCTTGCCATCCAATATTTGTTGAGATATTACATATTAGGTCCAAATTCCTCCGTGCAATACCGTGAATACTGTGTATTTAACCTTTCGGTCTGCATACAAAAACATATATACATACAAAATAACTGTAGTATTAAAAACAAGAAGCGCTAGAGTCAGGCTCTTGCTGCTGTAACACTGGAAATGTCCACGCTGTGGGACTAATAAATCGTATATCTTCTCTTATGAGCTGTGAAGTGTTTTAGGATTTATGGGGTTTATAGCTCACTATATAAGAATAACAACATTGTTGTAAGTCAATTTACATGGTTACTACAGCATGCAAGTGTTGCTCACTCTTTGCCTTTCTCAGGTCCTTGCTCCACCGGAGTGTGTGTCACTGCAGCCTTCATCAGCAGGTAATCACGGCCGTGATCTGGCAGGAACACGTAGCGCGTTTCCTGTTGAAGAGCAGCAGAGTGTGACGTGACTCGAGCCTGACTCAGTTAGAACACGATTTTAGCATTACATGGAAGTAAGTAGAAAGTGTAGAATAATGTTCTTACTATTTGCAGATAAATATAATAATGTAAAAGGTTTCCATAAGAGACCAAGTGTGTTTTGGTGTATGCTTGTGTGCTGTCATAGAGACGTGGTTCCCCGAACAAAGGAAACTGACGCACAGAAGGTTTACCTCAAGCCATAACTATAGAGTAGTTAAAGATCTTAGTGGTCCCCTAATACTGTATCTGAAGTCTCTTTTATATAGACCTTAGTGGTCCCCTAACACTGTATCTGAAGTCTCTTTTATATAGACCTTAGTGGTCCCCTAATACTGTATCTGAAGTCTCTTTTATATAGACCTTAGTGGTCCCCTAACACTGTATCTGAAGTCTCTTTTATATAGACCTTAGTGGTCCCCTAATACTGTATCTGAAGTCTCTTTTATATAGACCTTAGTGGTCCCCTAATACTGTATCTGAAGTCTCTTTTATATAGACCTTAGTGGTCCCCTAATACTGTATCTGAAGTCTCTTTCCCGAAATTCAGCCTTGGGGCAGAAGGAAGAAAGAAAGAAAGAAAGAAAGAAAGTATAAGAGATAATGGGGAGAATAGATCGGGGCTCACAAGGTCAGACAGTCTAGAGCAGGGATTTTCAACCACTGTGCCGCGGCAAACTAGTGTGCCGTGAGAGATCGTCCTGTGCCGTGGGAAATTATCCGATTTTACTTAATTGGTCCAACAAATTTTTTATTGAGATACTGCAAAATATTTTCCATTGTTGCGCATCTGTGCCTCAATATGATGACTGCCAGATAAATTAAATAATATTCTGTGTCAGTAGGTGGCAGTATAGCGCAATAATGACCTTGTTGATTTAAGACAGTAGAATTACTGCCAGCAGGGCAGTAATTTTGCGACCAAAATTTGAGTGTGCGACTGAATTTTACATCCAGTCGCACATGTGCGACCAGTAAATTTGCCCCCTTTTTTTACACATTAAACGTTGACATTTCGGTACCTGAGAGCGCTTAAGCGCAAGCTTATCTGTCCCCTCTGAAAGTTGACAGAGAGCGGTGCTCGGACACACGCACACACTCGCACACACGCAGAGCTGCAGATGATGCAAACTACGTTGGCTCTGCAGTTTTGTTGAAGTCACAGTGAGTCACGGAAATGCCGATAAAGTGGTTTCTAGTGTGGTTACAGTTTTTCACAACTTCAAGCAGACAGCGTTTGCTGTGATATGATATTAATGGCGAGCTGAAAGCGGTCGCGGTGCTGTTGACGTTACACTTCCTCGGAGCAAAGTAGGCACAGCAGTGGTTTCTGTGCCCTGGTGACTGACTGATAGGCTGAGGTTGTAAGGCAAGGCAACTTTATTTCTACAGCACCTTTTGGTTGTGCCCCTAAAATTTTCAGTTGGGGGCCACTATGCTCCTAATGAAAAAAGTTAGTCTGGAGCCCTGCTGCCTCCTTTCGCGCGAATTCCGCAGTGCCAGGATGTAAGCAGTAGGACCGAGATCATCGATGTAAGCCTGCAAAAGCGATGGATACATTTTAAAAAAGGAAAAATGCAGATTCTGATTATTAGGCTACAATGTGTCATTTTTGGTTGGTGGTGTGCCGCAGGATTTTTTTTAATGTAAAAACTGTGCCGTGGCTCAAAAAAGGTTGAAAACCACTGGTCTAGAGATATGTGGACCGGCTCCGGCTTTTTGTCTGTTGCTAGGGAAACTTAGTCTTTGCGTGCTTTGTGATCCCACAGATCTGTGTATTGTAACTCCGACACAATTTAACGAATGCGCGGGGATGTATAGGTCTTTTATTGGAGTCAGACACATTGTCCCAAAAGGGGGGATACAGAGGAGGAAATCCCCAACAAAAGATTAATCAATTAATTGATCCGGCTCATTTGCATTTCTTTAAACCAATCCCAATCGTCTTGGCTAAGCTCCAGACACAGCGACGGTGGCTCTGCTAAATAGTCTCGAGAAGGAACTTGTTTTGGTGGAACATTTGAAAAGGATCAGTTCCTGTACAACAGCGATAATATTAGAAATATGGGGTTTTCTCAACCAAATTGCCCAAAAATAACATGAATGGCTCCCTACAACGCTCTTTGCAAGTAAAATGAATGATCGCTACTTTTATTGAATTTGAAAATGGTTTCACAACAGCATCCTGACTAAACTTGGACATATAGCAGTCTGCTATTATCCATCAACGTATATTCCTCGGATCTTAACTTTTACTCAAAACAACTAATCCATTCATCCAGAAAATATTCAACAGATTAACTCGACTGTGAAAGTAATCGTAAGATGCAGCCCTAGAGTAAGACTTTTATATTTTTGGTCCTTACTTTAGACTGAGGGGGTCCTTTAAAGCCGGCGCGGGAGTAGCCCCTCATGGAGTTCATCAGTGTGTTGGTGGAGAAGGTGTAGTGGGTGGTCCGAGACCCCACGTCCTGCTCAAAGCCGTTAATGATTGCCCCGTTGGTCCTGGAGATCACAAGCGTCCACGAACACAGATGAAAACACAAACAACAACAGAACAACAATGACCCCCATTATGTGCATGTGCATAATGTGAAATAAATTGAGTAGGAGTTTTGACAAACATGGTTTGGACGCGCCGGTGCGTCTTTTGTCCTCAGAGGGTTAAACTCACTTTTGTCTCATGTTTGTTAAGTCTTAATCTTTTATATCCATTGGTATTTTATTTATTTTTTGCTTGCTCATTTTCTGTTTGGGTCTTACTGTAGTTGAACACTTTTTATCATGTGAAGCACTTTGTGACTTTGTAAAAAGGTGCTATATCAAATCAACTTGTTATAATTGATAAGCTATATATTATAATTGAGGAATTTCAAACAGCAATGTAGGCAGTCGAGAAAAAAGGGCTGTCTGTGGGAGAGAAAGCTAGCGTGGCTATCACCAGACCAAGCTCAATCTTTTAAGATTGAACATTAGTCTGGGGAGTCTGCTCTGTATTTTCTACTGCACAAGCTCAACGGGCATAGTTCAAACCACTCTGTACGCGATTGGATAGTCTTTCAACCAATCAGACGTAGCAGCGACAGCGGCATCAACGGGGTTGCTGCGCTTCGGTGGCTGCTATGTTGAATATCAAGAAGAAGCTGCTTGGTTGCTTCTCTGTCGTCATCGTGTTAAACCCGCCAATAGGGCGCCAGGTGGATAAGCCAGTTTGTGATTGGTCCCCGCAAAATTGTAACGGAAGCAGGATAGATAAACGTACCGGTTTCCAGCCTGAGCTGCAGGGAGAAATCAAATCGCCGGCAGATCGGACTGGGTTTACCCAATTGTTTTTGAAATTGTTTTTTTTGTACTTTATACATACAGAATACAAAATAAACTTTATAAAACACACTAAAAGATGGGAAAAATCCAAACAAACAAAGCATTATAGGGGCTCTTTAAGAAGGCCAGAGTCAGCATCTACCTGAAGACGTAGTGATGACTGTCAATCTCCTTCCCTTTCTTTGAGTCCTTGAGGATCCCTCCGTTCCCCACCACGGCGCAGCGGATGCACTCGGATTCATTCCCGAGATCCTTCCAGTTGTCCAGCAGCTGCCAGTTAGCAGAAGAGTTGAGGACAAACAGAGTTTCCACCAATGCTGTGACACAGAAAAACAGAATTAATCTGGATGAGATTGATTTAACACCGCCTTAAAGCCTTTTTAAACTGCATCATGAGAAAAATACTTTTTTTCGGGTGCCTAAGTAATTGCACCTGCCTACAGATTCAGTTATTAGGTTAAAAAACAAACCCAAGGATCCATGTGTGAACAACACAGACAGGAAGCTACAATTATCTCAACATGATAAGCATCTTCAGTCACGAGGCCCACATGTCCTCAATCAAATCATCCAAACTACTTTGCATCTTCTGTCTGGATGAAGAGTACACCACAGGCTTTAGACAGCCTCTGGTGTCCACACAACATGTGTAATGTATGTTTACTTTGAATTTTATTTGCATTAGTATTGCTTTGCCAGACACTGCGGATGAAGGTCTGGCTAGTCCACACTGCATTCCTTGATTGGTGAAAAACATGCTCTGATTTATTGGCATTTCTTTAAACCAATCACAATCGTCTTAAGCAGCGCAAAGTTCAAAAGTTGTTTTAGTCGTGCAACAGAAAACTCAGATTGGACAGATAGCTGTCTGGATTTACCCTGCAGAGATCTGAGGAGCAGTTAACCATAGTCCTCACAAATCCACCGCAGTTTAAAAGAAAGTGGAAGGAAACTGACATCGGCGAAAAGACATGCATCCAGCGGAATTTCCTGAGGCACCGGAGCAATCCCAGAAGTGGAACGTCGTAGACTATATTTGCATTCAAAACCACACATGTTGACAAAAAAGAAGTCTGAAATGTTTGTTTTTTTTAACAGATTTTAAAATTCTGCACTTCAAATGATGCAGAGCAAGTAAGACATATTCTAATCAATCACAAATTTAGAGCTGAATTACTAACTATGTAGTATAAAAAAATTGAAAAAAAAAACTAAGAAAAAAAACCCCAATATAAAATAAAAATATAAAAATTAAAAAGGGGAAAATAATTAGATAAAGAAAAAAATATATAAAAAAGGAACAAAATCAAAACCTCACTCGTTTTCTGGTTTGTATTGTTTTTGGCAATTGATTAAATGCACACAAAAAAAAATTGAAAAAACAAAAAAACTTTTTGAAATAGTTTTTTTTGAAAAATGATCAAAGACTCACTCTTGTATTCGATCCCGCCCCAGCCATGTGCTCCTGGGTAGCGGCTCAGGCGCTGGTGCTGTTTAGGAGTGACGTGTTCGGCCCACTGCAGGACAGGAACGTCTTTCAGGAACCGTCCGCTCAATTCTGTTTTGGTGATCCGACTTCGGATACCGTCGGAGCAGTTCTGAGGGAAGCAGGAAGGTAACACAGCCTTGTTGTAATCAAACCACATACAGAATGTAGAGATGTTCTGATACCGATACTACAATAATTGAAAGAGTTTATCACAATAATAAATAAAAGGTAATAATATCTTTCCTTGACTCGAAAGAAAGGCCAAACAAAAGAGATGGTTTTAACAGTGATTTTAAGTGTTCTTTGGGCCCTATCTTGCACCCGGCACTCTTTAGAGTCGCCGTTCCCGACCTGTCGTGCGACAATGTGACATCAAAATGACGTAGATCTCGCTGGCGGATTTTTTTTCAGCGGCGCACGACAAAGTGGAAACAAGAAGCATGGACAAGTTCGAGGGCAAGCTTTCCCAACAAGTGCGGCAATAGCAACTGTATTCTGACTGGTACCAGATGCTAGGACTCTCAGAGTGACTGCAGGTCTCTCTTGTTAACTTAATGGGTTAAGACTGAATGAAAGGCTTGATCCGACCAAGTAGATCATCGAATCATTGTGCAGACATTCTGAAGAATTCAAAGTGCCTCTTTTCCTCTATCATCCTCATTTGTTCCACGAGGATACTGAACTCACCATGTTTACGTCTGGCGTTATTCAATGGACGAACATTCCACCTTTTTCTTCGTTTCTTTGCAAGCAGGCTCAAAAGCAGACGTTCTTCCTCATCCATTGACTCCAACATCATCTTAGCCACTGTTGACATTGATGTCAATGCTTCTTCTTCTTCTTCTTCTTCTTCTTCTTCTTCAGAGCAAAGTTGGTAGCCTTTCCTCAGTTGCGACACCTCTGTTCAGGAGAAGACTGCAACTGGTGTCCCGACCACCACGCGCGGGTATAAACGGTTACGGCGCTCCATGACGTCACATTGTCGAGCAACAGGTCGGGACTGGCGAGGATAATGAACGCTTTACAGGGTGGTGTGTTCAGGTGCGTTCTGGGCGTATTGCTATCTTGAGGCAGCGGAAAGGGATCGTGCCATTGACCAACAAAAACCTGGTCTAAAGTCAATAACGCAGCATTTCATTGTTATTTTAACAGCAAATTAGTAAAATGCTTCTAGTCTCGTGCACAGCACGCACACTAGGCTTGTTACACACACACAGCGACACACAAACATGCAAAAGATAAAAAATATTACAATGTGAAATAGTATTACGATATATGATAAGTATCGGCCGATAGGCAAGTTCGGGTATCAGAAAGGAAAAAATGAAAATCTGATGTCCACTCTACGATTACAACACACATTTCCAGTACGTCCCTCGAGATCATTACAAAGCCAGCATCATTAGTTCCACTTGGCAGGGTGCACAGCCTCATGATTAACCTCCAGACTCTCACTGGAGCCAATTATCTTGGAATTACACAGCTGCAAAAGAACAATGCTTACAACAGGAGCTTTTTGTCCATTGACAGACATAATCATTAGGAAATTTCCGTGCACACACTTGCACCTTTGCTGATGCGCTAAATATAAAACCCCATGCGGGCATACAAGGAAGCATGAAGAGGTTCCACACATGCAAACATGTCAACGAATGGATGGCACTACTTTATCTTTTTAATCGTGTTATCTGTCGCTGGTTCTCTGTGGAATCAATTATCGATTCAGCCTGTGTGTGTGTGTGTGTGTGTGTGTGTGTGTGTGTGTGTGTGTGTGTGTGTGTGTGTTTTTTTCCCTTTTTATGTAACAGCTCAAAGCCTAAACTGCAGCTTAACTGAGTTGATCGGTTTTTTACTTTAAAAGCTGCAGCGTACAAAAGTCCTTTGTGTGCATGGCACAAAATTCCCAGGAAAAAGATTGGGATTCTCCGTATGGATGCATTGTTTTGTTCAACTCTTACAGAACCCTGTGAAATGCTGCCATGAGAAGTGCATGGAGTTTTTTTTTTTATTTTATATTGTGCTTTTTCTCATCCTTTCCCTCGGTGGACCATCGGACAGCTCAGAAAGAGTCTGTGTGGATGACACATTCAGGGTGGGAGATGGAGAAAACAGATCCAGGGCTTTATTTTCTATGAAGCGTTTACTGGAAAGACAGACAGACCCACCCAGTACAAATGTGGCAGCCGCCCTATGACAACATCTCGAGCCTGATGAAAACCAGAAGCCTGGGCAATCTTGACAAGTTCTGATGCTCCACAGATATGATGCTCCAGACCAGTGGTTCCCAAACCTTTTCACATCAAGGACCCCTAACCTGACACAAATTACACCACAGACACCCATTTGATGAGATTTTGTCCCAGGATTTTTTTATTACAGAAAATGTATGAAACCTACGACCAAAAGAGTCAAACATTCTGTGTCATTGTGTTACTAATGGATGGAATTGGCAAAAATAAATTATTCCAATTTTTTCAGTTCCAGGGGGAGAGAACAAGGAAGACTTTTCAGCGCTGTACATTTGGTACATGCCATGGCAAAGTCCTCAGTGGGTTTAAAGGTTGAACACAAAGGTCATTCCTCCCATCTGGAAATCAGCCCTAATGGTTCCCCTGCTAAAAGGTGGTGACCCCTGTATCTTAAATAACTACAGACTGATCTCTAAACTGTCTGTCCTGGTCAAGGTGCTAGAATACCTTGTCAGTGATCAATTCAAGGATTTTTTTTTTTAACAGTAACAATGTTTTATCTGACTTCCAATCTTGTTTTAGAAGAAGGCATAGTACAACATCGGCAGCTCTTACGGTTTTAAATGACTTTATTGAATCCATGGACAACAAGCAGCATTGTGCAACCCTTTTTATTGACCTTTCTAAAAAGGCATTTGATACAGTGGACCACATAGCGCTTAAGCACAGACTGTGTAGGGCTGGACTTTCTGAACAAACGGTCAGCTGATTTGTGGCGGAGGGCAGCAATTCTCGCCATCTCAGAATAACAAAAGGTGTGCCTCTGGGGTCAGTCTTGGGGCCACTGCTATTCATCCTCTATATCAATAACATCGATCATAACGTGTCTAAAGTCAAATTTCATTTTTAGGCTGATGACACTGTACTGTATTGCTCAGCACCCACCTCAGACCAGGCCTTCTCCCATTTAAAACTTGCTTTTAACATGCTTCAACAGAATATCTATGATTTAAAACTTCTTTTAAATGCTGAAAAAAACAAAAGTCATGCTTTTTTCAAATTCGAAATCCAAATCAAATCTGCCTTCAATCCTCACTTCCAAGGGTACGAAGATTGAATGTGTTCAGATGTGTGTACAGATATCTTGGTATTTTAATAGATGCATCGCTTTCTTTTACCCTCCATATTCAGCAGCTAGCAAAAAGATTAAAACTTAAACTAGGGTTTTATTTCAGAATCAAATCCTGCCTTTCGTTCGAATCTAGAAAGAGGCTGGTTGCTGCCACTTTTATGTCTATACTTGCCTATGGTGATGTTTTATACATGCATGTTTGACTCAAAGTTTACTTGCACTAGACACTGTGTACCATGGATCTCTGAGGTTCATCACTGGTTTTGAAGCCCTCACTCACCATTGTGAACTGTATGAACGTGTCTGGATGGTCTTCTTTATCAACACGGAGACTTCCAACACTGGCATAGCTTCATACAACATACAAGGCTATTTTTGGTCTCCTTCCATCCTACCTTCTGACCTACATCAGTGTAAATAGTATCGGGACTTACAGTCTTCGTTCCCAGGATCTTTTCCTTGTGTCTGTTCCAAAGGTTAGAACTGAGCTGGAGGGAAAAGGCGTTTAAGTTTGCTGCTCCCTCTACATGGAACATGGAGTTGGATGTTGATTGACTTGGAGGTAGCCACATCTGGCTGTAGATGTTTTGCCTGGTGTGTTTAGGATTGTGGTTGACTTTGAGGGATTTGCGGTTTAGGTTTTTTTTTTTTATTTTATTTTTTGTATGCATGTGTGGTTGTACTGCTCTGTGTCTTGGCCAGGACACTCTTGAAAAAGAGATTTTTAATCTCAATGAGTCTCTTCCTGGTTAAATAAAAAAGGTAAAAAAAAAGTAAATAAAAAAAAACGTTTAAAGCGCGTGTTGTCGTAGCGTCGCATTACCAGACCTTCCTCCACAGCGCTGCGGAGGAGGGTCTGGCTAGTCCACACAGCATTCTGGGAGGGGAGAAAAACAAGTTTATTGGCATTTCTTTAAAACAATCACAATCGTCTTGGGCGGCGCTGAGCACCACACAGAGCCCCGTGCCTCTGCAAAATAGCCTCTGGAAGGAACTTGGAAGTTAGCGAACATCCGGCCGAAAAGAGTGAAATCCGGCTGAATGTCCAGCGGCAACCGAGCAGTCCCATAAGTGAAACGTTGTGGATAAAGACTAGCGTTTTGGCATTGTTGCTTCCAACAGATCTCTTCTATTTCCGGGTCAAAAGCCACTGCTGTGAAGCGGGAAGGGACATGGTTGTATTAAGAGAACAGGGGCAGCTATAACCTACGGAGAATGTGCAGAAGCGTAACCCGAGTTTACACCGGTTGAAGTGTATTCATGCAAGAATACCCCGGTTACTAAAGGAGTTATCTAGGTCTATTAACCGGGTATAGGAATTCTTTTAGCCAGAGGGAAGGAGTTTACCTGGCGTTTGAGAAACCGGGGTATTACCTTAACCCAAATATAATCAGGTTTTTAAACTGCATGTAAACTGCAGACTCGGGGCTGGAGCCCCCGAATCTGACCCAGGGACAGGAGAGAATATTCTTGTTTTTAAGGTTATTTTCATTTTTTTTTTGCCTTTAACTTATAGGACAGCTACGGACAGGAAAGGGGGGAGAGAGAGGGAATGACATGCAGCAAAGGGCCGCGGGTCAGAATCTAACCCGGGCCGCTGTGATAAGTACTGAGCCTTGGTACAGAGGGTGCACGCTCCACATGGCGCCGCAAGAAAGCCAAATATTCGACACACAAAAAAAACGTGACTTTAGAATAATTTGAAAAGGTGCTATAGTCACATAAGCAGGCTACACACAGGGGCAGATGAAATGTGCACATGTAGGACTCACTGTTTGTGGTGGGATGACTTCTCTCATGTAAGTGTCTCCGATGTATGGAGGCTCTGTTGTCTTTAAGTTGTCCAGGGAATTGTTCTCTCCTGGTTTGTGTTTAGCAGCTGTGGCTGTTTGAGTCTTTGGAGTGGGAGTCTGCGGGTGCTTAGGCAGAACTGTTCCAGAGGAGAGCTCTGGGGGAAGGGTGGAGGTGTGGGGCGGGTGGCTCCACTGGTCACTGTTGCTCTGTCTGACCAGAGAGTCTTGTGAGCTGTTGGAAGACAGAACATTTGGTGGTGAGCTGCTGCTGGGAATTCATATTCATTCTCTCTCACATTTTAGGCAGTATTGGAGACTTTTCAGTTACTGGTATTGGACCATCTCTAAAAGAAATGTAGTTATTACAAAGATCTCTCTCTCTCTCTCTCTCTCTCTCTCTCTCTCATGTATTATTGCTGATTAATTTAGATTCCATTACAAAATAAATAGTTGACTGACAGACACATTTTACAGTTGAAGAGTTAACAGGACGGGTCCGTGGTAAAAACCACAAATGGGAAAAGGGGTTTTATTTTGTAATCTGGGTGAACCAACCCTTTTAATAAAGTTAACTACTTTAATTGCTTTCCATTACTTTCCACAAAATAATTAATTACATACGACAAAATGGGAGGATCTCAAGTTTATTTAGAAAAATAAAGTTGATTTGTGACTCGCAGTGCATAACTTGGAAAACATTACAGTCACGAAGAAGAGGGTGGAGGCTGCATTTTGTCTCCGCTTTTAAAAAGATTTGTGTGCTTTTCTCCACTAACTCAAGCTTCACTTCGCCCCCCCTCCTCCCCTCCCAGAGCTTTCAAACTCATGTGTTCCTGTCATCCCATAGGACGTGTAGGCCTATATGTGGGATGGAGTGAAGGACGACAGCGAGATGCAGGATAGCAAGAGGACCTTGGGTGACGATTCGTTTTGTCAAACAGTTGGAAGGTTGATAGTTTGTGTTGCCACGGAGACACCGTCATAATCTGCGCAAAGTGCGCCCACGCTGTGCCGACAAAGCCCATTTGACTGTTGAACTCACAGCGATGTTTTGTTCAAGACCAAAAACAGTCTCTGTAACCATGGCGCTTATCTTTACCCTAACTTTATTATGAGGCTGACACGGCAGATGCAGCAGCAAGGTTACCTCATATAAACATAAAGCCCGGTAATAAACACTAAAATGCAGTGAAGTAGCCTAATTAAACTAGAACTCAAACTTGTAAATGTGAAACAAGGGTCGAAGGCATTACACGCAGGGCTTTAAATTGACACCAGCCAACTCACCAAGGGCGGGTACAAATTGGCTTTGGCAGGTAACATTAGGGGGTTGAACAGGATGTCAGAAACACACAATGTTATCAGAGCCATGTACCCAGTCAAGTTGTTTTATGACAGAGCAGCTGTTAAAATGCTCTACATGTGATCTGTTGCTGAGGTTAATAAACAACAGACTGTGGATGATCTGTAATCTAAAAACGGATGTAGTCTCTCTGACTTCTAAACATCACCATCAGCCACGCAACATCTGTTCTGTACAGAATAGGCCTTTATAGCAATTAAAATCCCTCCAATTCAAAAACAATATTAGATCAGCTGCGAGCTAGGCGTTTCCCAGCATGCCCTGGGTCTTGCGGGCGGTGGAAAGCAGCTGCACTGCCTGGCTCTCAGAACTGCGGCCGCCTTGAAGTCCGACACAAATCTACCCAGCATGCATTGGGCGGCGATCACCTATTGTAAAGTTACTAACCAATTTGGCCGGTGATGAATGAAGCAAAGAACACTGACTGTTTTTGTGCATGTTTGGCTTGGACACGTGATCTTTATCTGGCAACACTGCTTGTAGTACTAATCCTACAGTTCCCATGAACACTATGTACAACCATTGGCTACGTGTCTAGAGTGTGTGCTATTGATTACGAGCTACGCTGAAACGGAGAAGGCGACCGGGAAGGCCAACAGAGAAGGCAAACGGTGAAGGAGCGAAACAAACCAGAGGGGCTGAAATTAAAATTTAGTTAGAAAAGGAAGTGGCTAGTGGAAAATCTGATTGGCTGGTAACTTTTAAAACCTACTAGCCTTGTTGGCTGGTGATCAAAAAAGTTAATTTAAAGCCCTGATTACATGGGTTTTGTAATGAGGGAGGCAGGGTCAAAGAGAAAGAGAGTTTTCATTGTAATAACTACATTTCTTATGTTTATTTTAGAGATGGTCCGATACAAATAACTGAAAAGTCTCCAATACTGCCTAAAATGTTGGTATCGGTGAGTACTGCAGGTTATGCACCGATCTGATAATGTAATTTAGCCCCCGTAGAAAATCTACTTTAAAAGTAGTTTATTTAAAAGAAAGTTCTATGGCATTCACCGTTTGCGTTTTTTTATTTTTCCCACATAGAGCCAGGCCATACAACAGGCCGTAGTTTCCCACTAAAAACTTACATATTTCATGGATTTCATTATGTTCTTTTGTTCCTTGACTATTTAATATTGATATACAGTACAGGCCAAAAGTTGGACACACCTTCTCATTCAATGTGTTTCTTTATTTTCATGACTATTTACATTGTAGATTCTCACTGAAGGCATCAAAACTATGAATAAACACATATGAAATTATGTACTTAATAAAAAAGTGTGAAATAACTGAAAACATGTCTTATATTTTAGATTCTTCAAAGTAGCCACCCTTTGCTTAGCGTACAGTTCACATACAGCGCGTAAGAGACCACCTCCAGTGAAATAACTCTGGGAGATTTTTTTCATTAGTGCAGCCGGAGCGCTGTGTGGCTCCTTTGTTAAAACCACAATGATACAACTAGAGGGGAATAAGTGCTGGTTACAAAAAAAAAAAAAAGCATGGAACTTTTCATACGACTCATGATCCAAAAGTTTAACCCTTAAACCCCTGTCCCATTTCATTGCTGAATCTGACCTAATTTCTGTCTCTCCATGAAACGGCCTGCTCTCCTCATCTGGCTAAGATTGAGGCAACTTATGGACAAGGTATTGATACCACGGTGCGGTTAAAGTATTGGGACTGCGAGCGTTTTGTTGTTTGTTGGCTTTGAAGCACATTTGATTGGAAATGAAACGCTTCTCAGCTTCTTCTGATGAGCGTCGGAGTTCTACAGGGACAAAATATTTTCTGCCGAAGCAAAAGTTTTGGTTATTTCACATAAAAGATTTGGGTTTGTGTTGTCTTAACTTTTCTCACTGGTTTTAATAAGGTGGGACTCAGTCGGAAAAACGTGAGGTCACTTACTGTAGAAATATTTTATTAACAAAATGTGTGTATGTGCTAGAGCTGGGCAATATATCGATATTATATCGATATCGTGATATGAGACTAGATATTGTCTTAGATTTTGGATATCGTAGTATCGTAATATAACATAAGTGTTGTCTTTTCCTGGTTTTAAAGGCTGTATTACAGTAAAGTGATGTCATTTTCTGAACTTACCAGACTGTTCTAGCTGTTCTATTATTTGCCTTTACCCACTTAGTCATTATATCTACATTACTGGTGATTATTTATCAAAAATCTCATTGTGTAAATATTTTGTGAAAGCACCAATAGTCAACACTACAATATCATTGAGTGTCATCAGGACTGTCCACAAAGACAGTCCTGATGAAGAAGATGAGGTTTTGAGTTTTCAAATCCTAAAAAAAAATATGTGCATGGATGTTTATTTTCTTCTCTTTTATAGCCATGATATTTGAAGAGAAAGAGAAACCCTTAATTGATTTTAAAAAAGGTCCTCCTCCTAGGATTGAGCTCCATTTCTAACTCCTTTGTTAACTTTTCGCCTTCATGAACACTGCAATCATCTGCTGCTGGTTTATTGGAGGTTCCCAGCAACAGCTATGGAAAACATAACCTACAGATATCAGGGAAGCCAGCTCGCTTAATATTTTTTATTTTAAGATTATTATTATTTTGGGCTTTTTATGGCCTTTAAATCGTCAGGATAGCTTGAAGACAGGAAAGGGGAGAGAGAGAGGGGGACAACATGCAGCAAAGGACCATGGGTCGGATTCAAACCCCGGGCCGCTGCCTAAGACTCCGCCTACATGGAGCGCACGCTTTACTGGGAGAGCTAGAGGTCGCCCCAGGTTAATATTTTTTTAAAAGAAAGCTCAAAGCTTATGTATTAACTTTAGCCTTTAACTAGCTTTAACCTTCATGATACAGTCCTTTAAGATTTGTTGGGGGGGCATTGAAGGCCTTTATTTGCTTAGGACAGCTGAAGACATGAAGAGGGAGAGAGGGAATGACACGCAGCAAAGGGCCGCAGCTCGGAGTCAAACCTGCAGCGTTGAGGAATACACCGCTATATATGGGTACACGTGTCAAACTCAAGGCCCGCGGGCCAAATCCGGCCCATTGCTAATTTTGATCCAGCCCCTATATACATTTAGGTTCACTATACATTTTGGCCCAAATGCTTTTTGTCACTTTTCACAATATTTGTTTCAACACTTTTTCCAAACGTTTTATGGCTTTTTCTTCGTCATTTTTGTCGATCAAAAAACTGCATTATTTATTTTTATTTCCTTTTTACTGTAAGTGAGAAGACTATATGAAACATGCAATAATACAGTAAAACATTTGACTTTTCCCATGACATAAAAGCAATAAACTCGTATGTCTGGCCCTTGATGCGATTCTCATTTTCTAGTGTGGCCCTTAGGAAACTTGAGTTTGACACCGCTGCTCTACAAGGTGAGCTAACCAGGCACCCGATACGGTCCTTGTTTTGCACTTTACTTTGCACTTCTGCATGTCTTTTAAAACTTTTTTTTAACTTGATTTCATGCATTCTGAGTATTTCCCAAGTGATCTTTAAAAGATCTTGACAGATTATTCGTAATGTAAGCCTGAAGTGGTTAAATGTAGAGTCAGTGTCAGCGCTCTGCATTTAGATTTGAGATAATAAGACGTGTGGGGTTGTGCCCAACCCAGATAAGAACCACCGGGAGGTTACACCCAGGGGAAGTCGTCCAGAGCACTTTTCAACTCTCCACTACGGACGTAGAAAAGAGAAGAGTAGAGGAGATAGTGTCCTTTTGATGCTGCTGCAGTGTTTAGTGACATATACAGTATGTGCATGCTGCAAATATGGGCACTGATTGTAATATTTTTCATGTTTTCAATATTATTCAGTGGGTCTCATTTTTTAACCTTATGTTATGCATTTCTTTTTCTTTTCTTCTTTCATTTATTTCCTCTTATTCATATCTTATTTTATGAATAAAATAAAAAATGTCTGTTTTCCTAATTGTAAAGCACTTTATGTTGCATTATTGCATGTATGGTGCTATACAATTAAAGTGTATTATGATTTTTATTATAAACAATACGATTTGAAAATTTTTAGGAGCTTTAAATCAGACTCTCAGGTTTACTTTGAGGATGTTTGCATTCACATCAGATTAACAGAGCAAGAAATGTAATAATCCGATGTGAGCACTTTTAAGCCCTCACATCTGTGTGTCTTCGCTGCTGATGCTGTCTCAGCCAGTTTCACATCCTGCTTGTTTCTGGGACGTTTGCTTTCTGTCTGCTCTTCAGCAGATGAAACGTACGATCAGTTAAGATGAGGATGTGACTAATGTGGCCGGTCACGTTTAAAAATAAACTGTTACTGTTAACACCCTCACATTAAAACTGAAAGCATTTGACCTCATAGTTGGTTTCCTTTCATATCCAATGCAGGGTTTGCCCTACATTTCTAGAAGAATTACACTCAAAAAGCTTTTAGCTTTAGTGCGTAACTTTTTGATATTAACGAACGTCCGTTACATTCAAGCCGTTGCCAAAAAGCTAATTAAGACTCTCAGCTCCACACAACTCTCTCTGTTTATCTCAGTAGGACTATGTTCAGAAGATCGGGGTGTCCGTGCACAGAAACTCGAGTGAAGATAATGACCTCTTCTGAAGAGTCCTCCTTGGCTACTAGCAACTGTGTGGACGGGGAGGCTTGTATCATGTGGACGCGCCGACAGTTTTGTTGTCATTACTTAAACGTGCGGTACACTCGCTGCAGCCGACCTGTTGTGCGCCAATGTGACGTCATGGGAGCGCCGCAACTGTTTATACCCGCACGTGGTGGTTGAGACATCGGCTGCAGTCTCCTCCTGAACAGCGGTGGCGCTAATGAGGAAAGGCTACCGACGCTGCTCTTTCTACAGACTAGAAGAAGAAGAAAAAGGTAAACAACAGCAGAACTGGCAGAAGCATTGACGTCAATGCTTCGATTTGATTGGATGAGCTACTTGGTGGGATCGAGCCTTTCATTCACCATAACAGAGCTCATCTTAACCCGGTAAGTTTACCAGAGAGACCAGCAGTCACTCAGAGTCCTGGCATCACGTTACCCTCGAACTCGTCCATGCTTCCTGTTTCTTCTTTGTCGCGCGCCGCTGGAAAAAAATAGAGTGGTGCTCGACCTCCGGTCACGCACCTAAAATCCTGGCGCGCCAGCGAGATCTACGTGATTTTGACGTCACATTGGCGCGCGTCAGCTGCGGCGACTGTAAAAAGGCCCTCAGAATTCCTCATGGGGGAGACAGAAACTACGCACTATACCTTTAAAGACAAAACTTAAAGCTAAAGACCAGTTCCTCCAGAAAAACGCAATTATGCGATGATTTCATAATCCCCGCATTTCCGTTGCAAAAAAGTTACATAATATATCTTAAGAGAAAGTTGAAAAATGTTGCGTTTACTTCACACAAGAGCAGCCATTTTCCACTGTTGCCATGGGAACATTAAGAAGTGACGTAATTATGCGACGTGAACATCATCGAAAAGCAGGATGTTCTCCCCCCCCCCCAGTTCCCGCAATTTTTATAACTTCATTGCATACAATTGTATAAATATCCTGCATATTCCATCCAATTTTTTAAGAAAACATGCATACGTGCATTGACATAGTCAAGGATTTTTGCCCACAACAATCACAAAAAAACTAATTTCAACTATAGTCATTTGATCTGAGAAAAGTCTTTTAGTATTCATTCCTTCATTCATTCATTGCTTCCCAAAACAGCCCGGGTGTTGCACCTAAACCTTACAGTGTCGGGGAAAGCCTACATATCCTCGCAATCGTTAGAGGCATTTGGTCAAAAACATTGTGATATATATATTTCTTTCTCCATTAATGCCCAGCCCGAGAGTTGTCCCTTCACTCACCTGCTGGGTCTCTGCGTGGAGCCGTGGCAATGTCCCAGAGGTACTAGGGACAGATGGTTCTCCAGGTACCTGCACAGGATGTAGATAACCAGCAGGGAGCCGCCGGTCAACGCGCCGAGTGCCAGCCTCCTCCGGAGCGCCATGGCCCGTCAGGAAGCGTGCAGCAGCAGCGGCGGCCGGCGGGCTGCGTGTGCTCGCCCTGCGCTCCTCTCCGTCTGGAGGAACATGAGGAGGCAGAGGAGGGAGGGTGAAGGGTCAGACCAGGATGACGTCCCGCTCAGGACAAGTTGTGTTGTTTTTTTTCCCGGTGAACCAGGGGAAATGGAAGGCGGGGTGGTCAGTCAGTGGCGTTATCCTGGGGATTTAATTAGCCCACAACAGGACCTGGGCTCCACTCTGGGCTTCTCTCAGCACAACTACAGTGGGAGGGAGACAGAAAAAGAGGGAGTTGAAATGAGGGCAGAGACTCTGAAGGGTGGGTGGGTGGGGTGGATGGGGGGGAGGACTTTATCTTTCAGCAAACTGAGTCCAAAATAATCCCTTTTTAATGAAACCTTTTTGTCATGCCCCTGGACACAAAGTGCAGGGTGGTGATCATCATATCTTTGTGCGTGCTGCTTTAATTGATCTCGTCTCTTGTCGCAGATTCACAGGGCTAAGGGTTAATCTTCTACACGTTTGCTAACCAAAGCAAAAAAAACCAAAAAAACCAAAAAAAACTTTAGTCAGCTGCAGTTCACATGTGACAACAAACACAGGAAGCCAGCAAGCCCTATCTTACAGGAAACTTGGGGGAGTCTCTAGGGAGGTTTTAGCCGAAGTCGAAGACATTAGCATACACTCTGAGCACTTCTCACCTCTTTGTAAGTGTAATAAACACGGCCCGAGGCCAGGCTCAGGAATCTGCTCTCTTAACTTCTCTTTAAAAAGTTCTAATGAGTCTTGAGCTGCTAATTTAAAAAATAAATAAATAAATAAATAAATAAAAATAAAATCTGTCAATGCTCAGGATTAATCACGTGGTAACTGGGTGAATCAGGATAATAATAATAATAACAATGCTGATGATGACAGTGGGTGAGTGACGCAGTTTCCCAGGCTTGTGCGAGCAGTACGTTGCTCCTGGCTGGGGCTAAAATGGGGGGAATGGAAAGAATGTGCTGCAGAGTTCCAGTGATAAACTCAGCTCCCACGTCTCTGATAACACACAGAACTGAGTTTTTGTTGTGTTTTTTCAAATACTTTTACACACACACACACACACACACACACACACACACACACACACACACACACACAGATTTCTACTTTAAAGTAAAGTCATTAAAGTGATTAAATCATCTCGAACGTGGCAGACAAAGAGTCAAGAGGGAAATGTAAAAGGGCAAAAACACACACACACACACACACACACACACACACACACACACACACACACTGACAAATCATGACTCAATCTCTCTTCCTTTCAGTCAGAGGACTGTACTCTGTCACATGTCTGCCTCTGTCCCCCCCGTCTAACGGAAACAACGCTCTTTCAGTGGAACACAGGCAGATAAAGTCAAAAGAAAAACATGTCCTCTCACCGGCAGAAGGTCCTCTGTGCGCCGAGCTCTCAGTCCGTCCTTCGTGATGGCTGGAGACATGTTCCTCTAAGTTGGGAGCTGCTGCTGCTGCTGCTGCTGCTCATCTAGTGCGTGGAACAGCACTGCCAGGCTCGGAACTGTGGGCGGGACCATTGTGAAATGAGCAACAGCTGCTGGCAATTGGTCAACCCCCTCTCTGCTTAGCTGCAAGGAAGGGAGGGGAGAGATGGGAGAGAGAGAGAGAGAGAGAGAGAGAGAGAGAGAGAGAGAGAGAGAGAGAGAGAGAGAGAGAGAGAGAGAGAGAGAGAGAGAGAGAGAGAGAGAGAGAGAGAGAGAGAGAGAGAGAGAGAGAGAGAGAGAGAAAGAATCCAACTTCAGGCTCCTGCAATAAAGTTAGACATGAACAGGCAGCCCGAAGGATCTCTGCTATGCTCACAATGTGTGGAGACCCTGAGTCACACTAACACACGTATGACAGACAGGAGACACACACACACACACACACACTGACACACACACAGACAGGAGGAACACACACACACACACACACACACACAGACAGGAGACACACACACACACACACACACACACACAGACAGGAGGAACACACACACACACACACACACACACACACACACACACACACACAGACAGGAGGAACACACACACACACACACACACACACACACACACACACACAAACACAGACACACACACACTGACACAGACACACACACACAGACAGACAGGAAGAACACACACACACACACATACAAACAGGAGGAACACACACACACACACACACACACACACACACACATTCAGGAAGAACACACAAACAGACACACACACACACACACAGATAGACAGGAAGAACACACAAACACAGACAAGAGGCATACACACACACACACATACACACACACACACACACACACACACACACACACACACACACACACACACAGATAGATAGACAGACAGACAGACAGAAGTATGGATATAAACAGAAACTGTCAGGTCCCAAGCAGGAACATGCAGCCTCAATTTCCGCCACACAGCTGACAGCTTTTTAAAAAGTCCAAGACAGGAAGACACTTCACTTTCTCCACAAGAGCCATTCCCTCCATCCCTCCATCCCTCCATCCCCTCCATCCCCTCCATCCCTCCAGCAGCAGTTAGCTGGGCCCTCTAAGCCAAGTGAGAGTCAACAGTCGGCGTGCCTCTCTGGCTTCGGTTTCCTCTGTGAAAAGAAAGGAAATACGCTGAAAGGAGAGACACGTTTCTGTACGCACCAGCGGTTGCCTGGGCAGGCCGAAGGAAGTGAGCAAGCTGGAGGGCCAGGAAGGAATAAGAAAAGAAAAGAAAAAAAAGGGCAAGAAGGAGGAGGAGAGAAAAGTGGGTCAGCTCTGGACATTATTCCAGATGTATAGGCTGAAACTATTCCTATGCTAGGAATCAGCACTTTTTTGAGAACTATTGTGCCCAAAAACATCCGCTTAGAAGAAACAGTGATGGGTTGACAGACATTTCAGGAATGAAACGATGCATTTAAACGCTTCAGAAATACTGTTGTTAAACCGTTTCAGGCTCCAAACCAACAGCTATTTGGGCTCATAATTTGGATTTCCACAGGGTATTGAATGTGATTGATGACGCTCGTCTCCCAAAGAATGATTTACGGTCGGAGAGAGAGAGAGAGAGAGCGAGGGAGGGATGATGGGAGGGAGACAGAAACAAGCAAACAATTGTGTGTTTTCCCACAGCGAACAGAAACAGAGACGAGGAACACAGCGCATCTTCCCAACAGTCTTTGCTTTTTATTCTCTTTTTGCTGATAGATCAGTCACCAACTTCTTCACAGTTTTTTTTTTTTTTGAACCATCGACATGATTAACAATAAAAACTAAACTAAAACAAGATAAGAAAACAGTGTTTTCAAGAGCTACGTGTTCGGGCACAGAGGGTTGTACATGTCGAAACGGAACAGAATCCAAACAATAACTGGTGACAGCTGGAATGATGTGTATACAAAGTTACAAACGGTAAAAATAAAAATAAAATACAACAGGGTACTTTGTGTGTATCTGAAACCACGAGGGTCATCTCAGGTCAAAATGGGAGGAATGGTGGCACACGCACACACACACACACACACACACACACACACACACACACACACACACACACACACACACACACACACACACAAAGGCCAGGCTCATTGGCACTTGTAGGATGGGCATGCGCCAGGAATGCCAACTCACATTCCTTTTTACTTCTTCCATAAATCAATGCTATTGGTCACCCTTTATCGCCATCTGTAGGTTTTACAAATATTTAAACAGTGGCGAGGTGATTTATGTCTGACTTTGGCTGAGAAGAATGGCTCATTAAAATGTTTTTGAAATTACGCCTTTTTTACTTTTCTTTTTTTCTTTTCTTTTTCTGAGAAGTAACTGGTTGTTTTTTTCGCCCCCGCCAGCAACGATTTGGCGGCCGATCCCCCTGATTTAATGCCTCGGAGGTCAGAAACTGCATTACCCATAAAGCTTCACCACGTCAACCCCTAGCCTTCCCCTACACTACACTTCATATCAACACTTTTTATATTGTGGCGCAGACAACTTCCATGTCAGAAAAAACCTGACATACTGTATTTTAAACCATCTCCAAATGGCATAGTTATAACGTGTTACTATGGAAACTAGACGTTCTGCTCAGGAACTGTAAAAACACCAGCTCTGAGAAACAATCCTTCCAATCCTCGAGCAAGAGTGCTACATTGGAAAATAAATAAAGAAAAGAGAAATAAAAATAAATACGTTCTTATGCGAGGTCTAATTTGGGGCTTTTAGCGTCACATCAGAGTGTGGTCTTTCACATCCTGCTGCACCTAAATAACAGGCTTTACATCCAGGTTTAGAGTTTCTCTCCGCAGCACAAACTCTTGTTACAGCCCCCCCCCCCTCACTAACTCCTGCTATGGACCGTTCTTACTGAAATCTTATCCACAAAGACTTTCTGTGTCTGTGAGAGGGGCTATAGATGTATTTTCAATCACTGTAAGGGTTAAGAAATAAAAAAAAAAAGGAGCCAAACAAAATCAATGAAATACAAATTTGCAAAGTGCTGAGAGACGGTGGCTTCTGGGAGAATTACAAAACACAGATGGAGGATTCAATAGGGCTGCACAATCAATCGCAATTTTTATGAATACCACAATTTGGGCTAGTGCAATATCACAGGCGCGAGATAGGTTAAAAGGCAACGTATCGCACCAAACCATTTGGGATTAGTCATTGTGGTGCTGCAATCCAGATCCTCGCAATTAGATAATGTCCTCATATTGTGCAGCCCTAGTATTCAAAAAAAGATAGTTCACATACGTGTGTGTGTGTGTGTGTGTGTGTGTGTGTGTGGCTCAGGGCTACCTTTATCTGTTGAGTTTGATGCATTTTGTCACAGTGCAGCCTCTGAATCAGAAAACCAATATGGCTTTAAAAATACCTCCGGTCACATGCCTTGTGCCCCCCTCAAACCCTCGTACCACCCGGCCCGGTCCCAGCTCTGCTTTCCTAATCCTATAAAACATTTTCTATGCGCATTCCTTCTTCCCTCCGCCCACGCCGATCCTCTCTCTTCTTTCTTCCTCACATTCAGAAACTTTCAAAGCCACGCTACAATCGTCTGTGTTGACCTCAAACATGCTGTCAGACGTCCCGTTTCCCTCCGCTCGTTTACCCTTTCCTATTATCTCTCTCTTTTTTCTTTAGCAACCTTTCTACATGCACTCTGACTTTAGTCTGTAAACCGTGTTAGTACATCACTTGTAACTTCTTTGTAAGATCCAAATGTTGGTTTTGAGACACACACAAATTGTTCAGAGCAAGTCACAGGGCTGTAAGTGAAGGGTGAGGGTATAGATCCTGTAATTAGCACTCGCCCTGAGGGGGCACCGGGACAAAAAGGCATGACTCAGCAGATAAAAGAGGACCCCAGGAGCTCGACTTGGTACAAACAGAAGCTGAGACTGTAGCTGTGGCGCGGACTCATCTGAGGGCTACATCTACGCTGCCACGTTTTCATTTTTGGGTCGACGATCTCCGTCCACAGTAGCAGAACTAATCGTCCATATAAGCACACCTGACAACAAATATCACATGACCATTCACATACACCGGGCACGTGCGTGCCGGGGTAAACGGGAAGCAGATTGTATGACGTTACTCTGTTGAAAATCCCGGATGTGTTTGTTGAAAATACAGCGAGTTCTCCAAAAGTGTCCGTTTGTGCCCGTCCAGACTATTTTGGTATTTCAAACCAAAACGGGGGGCAGCGGTGTTTCCAAATGTCTCCGTTTCAGGGGCTCGGAAACGCAAAAGATTTTGCTACGTTTTTAAACCAGAACGTAGTAGTGTGGTCCCTAAGTGGTCCTTAGTCCTCCAGACAGAGCAACCCCCCCCGCCCCCCCAGCGCAGGCCTTGGGCTGGTTTCAGAAACATCTGGAACTGTTCTCCGTGGCAGCTCTGTAGGGGAACATGGAGGCATTCTTGCTCCAGGAGGGACTGAGGAAAAAGGGGGGGGCAAACTGCAGCAATCTTCCTCTGGAGAGGGAAGAGGAATGGGGAAGTTCATTTGCAGTCTTTTCATGTAGTGGTGCCACCTGGTCTGTGGCATTTAAATTAAGGAAGTTTTCAACACAGCACTCTGACGCTCCTTCATGGGGGGGGTATGAGGTAGGACAAGGTTCAGTCACTTGTTCAACCTTCTGAAGTTCCACAGGTTCAGTCTTGCTGGCAGCAACAACATCCATAAGGGGAAAAAAAAAAGAAATCAGATGGGTGTGGGGGGCGGCTTGAGTGACACAATGGATAGAGCTCAGAGTGGAGGGAGAGGGGGTGGAGAGGATAGGTCCAGACAGATAAAGCCTTCCTGTCAGTTACTTCTCCAACAGCTGCTTCCTCTGCTGTTCCCACAGGGCCTCCAGGTGATCGGCCCTCTTCAGGGCTGCCTATCGGAGGAGAGGGAGATATTCATACACGCCACAACCATCTCTCCCACACTGTCTTTTCTTATTAATCCCGCTCTGACAGTAAGATTTCATCGGGACCCTTACCTCATGCTGCTTCCGGAGATTATTGACGGTTTCTTCCTTCTTCAAGATGGCCGCCTTCACTCTGGAAAAACACAGAGAAGAGCACGTTAATATGGGGAAACATAGAAAAAGAATGTGATTTGGATTTCACCTCCCATCTGGAAATCAAATTTCCCCTCGAAGGACAATAAAGAACTCTGAACTGAACAACACAACGAGACGCAAAATCTATGGGGGAAATTTGGGCGCCCGGGTAGCTCACCTGGTAGAGCAGGCGCCCATATATAGAGGTTTACTCCTCGACGCAGCGGCCGCAGGTTCGACTCCGCCCTGCGGCCATTTGCTGCATGTCATTCCCCCTCTCTCTTCCCTTTCATGTCTTCATCTGTCCTATATGAATAAAGGCCTAAAATGCTCCCCCCCCAAAAAATAAATATTAATAATAAAAATCTATGGGGGAAACTTCATATATTTTTTTAAAAAACATAACATACCAAGGAAGGATGCCTAAACCCCCGCCAAATATGCACACCTAAGTCTTCCACAAACCCCGGATGCCCAGCAGGGTGTGTGTTACCGTTGGTGGACTTCAGCCAGTTCCTCTTCCTTCTCCCGGGTGACTCTCTCCACCTCGAGCCGGAGCCTCGCTCGGACTTCTGACACCTCCACTTTCATCCTGCGGTTCTCGTCCTCCGTCAGCACCAGCCGGTCGGCAAACTCCTGCCTGATCACCTCGGCCAGGCTGCGGCGCTCCTCCACCAGCTTGTCCCTGGTCTGGGAAGGGGTGAAATTCAAATGGAATCTGTGGGATTCATCTCATATGCTGCGTTTATAAGAACCCTGTGCTGCTTAGTGACTTGCTACACAGAGGAGAAGAGTAGCAGGGTGGGAAGAAGAAGCTTAATGTGAGGTAGGGGTGGGAAATTCTATGTATCGTGATATCTAGGGATGTGCTCGATTGAAGAAATTCTTAGTTGACTAACACTCATGCAATTGTCTCGACTAATCGATTAGTTGATTTATTCGACAGATCTGTAAATCTGAGTTTCTCCGCAAAGAGTCATGCAAAAGCACCACTTTAATTCTTGTGTTTACCAGAGATGTGCTCGTACGAAATAAGTCACTCAGCATGAAAAAAGCATAAAACTAATCGACTAAAGAAATCTAAGTTGACTAAGACCAAAACGACCGATTAGTCGACTAATCGACTAAGAAGGAGCAGCCCTAGTGATTTCTTTGCGACAATTTTTAAAATAGATTCTTTTCTTTAAAATCAATATTTTTAAATATTTTTTTTTTTTACCAATGATTCACCTAAATATTTTCTGTTTATACGGTACAGCTGAGGGCGACTACATATCAGTTTTCTGACGGAAAGTAGAAAATCCACGTTATGTTCTTCTTTACAAATGAAATAAATGTCTTACCGACTGACATGTGATGTGCATTCTTCTTCGAGTTTTTAGAAATGTCTCCTGATATATTGTCTCTAACAGTGTATTGTTCAACTTTTGTTTTTGTTAAAGAAGGAAAAGAAAATCGCAATACTCAATACTATCGAATCGCAATACTTCTAGAATCGCAATAAATGAAATGTATCGTGAAAGAATCAAATCGGGCCATAAGCATATCTTCCCAGCCCTAATGTGGGCCTTCAGAAGAAAGATGAAAGAACATGGGGCTTTAGTTTTTTTTTTTATATACAGTATATATAAATGGTTGATAGATTTGCTCCTTACCTGTGTGATGTCTTCAGTCTCCTGTTCTTTCTGTCGGAGCAGGGCCTGGAGTCTAATCAGCTCTCCCTCCATCTCCATCTGCTGCTTCCTCGACTCCTGTTGCTTCTCCACAGCCGTCCTCTCGGAGCACTCCAGCTCCCTCAGCTCCGTCTCGTATTTTTCCCTCACACGCTTCACCCTGAGAACGGTGTCAAGTAATGGCTGGTGTTGATAAAAACATCTCTAACATTTGGTGAAGCTGTTGTCTACAGGAGAGGCTCATTTAAATGGAATCAAATGAAAAAGGGAACAATGTGTACATGTAAACTTCTTTCATGGATACAAATCAACAACAAAGACAGATACAGATGTTCCGCAACAGCCAGGAGCTCATCCAATTTCCACTTACTGTATGTAGGACATACTAAAATATCATTCATGTGTTCATTCCAAAATTTTTACTGGGATTGGGATTTGTAACTAGAGCAGTCTACACTGTGGTACAGTCAGGAGGTAGAGCCGTTGTCTGCCAACGGTGGTTCAAATGATTCTTACATTTGTGGACTTCTTTAGCAAGTTTTTTAGCTTTTTTGAGTTATCTGCTCTATTTTTACCAATACTTGAGACAAAGATATAGTAATAATAATGGTTCAGAAATATATGAAGTTTTTTTAATTAAAGCAGTGACATTTTCTTAAGAAAGAATTAAAAGCGTGACATTTTCTTAAGAAAGGACCCCTAAAACTCTGCACCTGCACCTAAGAGCTGGAACATGCCGGGCGTGTAAGTGTTGCGTATAGCCGCGTAGCGCAGTTATTTTTTATTTCGGCGCCCATGTTATCCACACACACACACACACACACACACCTGTTGTCAGCTGCCCTCTCACACTCCTCTTTGTCCTTGCTGGTCTCCTCCTCCAACGTCCAGATGGCGAGCTCGATCTCTTTGTCGCGTTCTCGCCGCAACTCTTCTTTCAGTTCGCGCTCGCGGCTCAGCAGCCACGCTTCCTGTGGACACACAAACAAACGTGCCGTCTGTCCTGGCTGCTTTCGGGCTTCATACACAGACACACACACATGCAGTTGAAAAGATAACATAACACACCAGGTTAATTTTTCGTCCCTATTTGTTAACTCTTTGCATATTACCAGCGTCTCCACAGTGGAGAGTTCCTGCCTGTATCACTGATGTGTTCCTGTTTCCCCCAACCCCCCGACCCATTGACTCGTTAGTGTTCGACACCCTGAGGGTTTCATCCACGTCACGTTTAAATAGAGACTTGGAAAGCACAGGTCGCTCTCGCTTTACTGCATTCCAGAGAGCTGGAAATGTGCCACCTGCGTCAGTCGCTACTCTACGATGGAAAAAGATCATTTTAAGCAGGAAAGCTCTGCTCCGGGTCTTTCACCACTGAAAGTGAACTTTCACCTCTTGTATTTGAAACAAGTGCATTAGGAACGCTAGGAATTACCTATGGGCACAAAACATAATACTGACATGGTAATTCAATGGTTTGTGAACAAAAGGAAAAGGTAGAGATTAGATTCAGCACAGCGTAGACTGGCTGCGTAGATGCATGCCGGCATGTCAACAAACCTCTTTTTTCTTGTAGTTTTCCTCCCAGGTCTGCTTTTCGATGTCCATACGTTCTTGTAACGCCTTCATCTCCACCTGGTCACGCAAACAACACTCGTTTAGTTTTGCTGCAGTCCTGATAGCTGCCTTAGATCTGTCTGATGGACGCTAATAGCGAGTAGGGCTGGGTATCGATAAAAACCTGTTGATACCGAAACTGTGACTTCAATACCGGTTCCTGGTCGGTACGGTTTCGATACCAATTTCATAAAATCCCCGTTAACCAAAAAAATAAATGACAACATAACGGAACAAATGTTTTTAGTTTTCAGCTCAGATGTGACGCCTCTCAAAATACAAAAACACACACACGTGAGCCCCGTCTTAGTGGTGTAACGTTACAGCCAATCACAAACATTTAAAGATGTTGGTAAAAGCATGCTGCATGCTTATTGGCTCTGACACTGATGAGAGTTCCTCCTTAGGTAGTGAAATTTAGTATTGAATGAAGAGGCATTTTTCGATACTACTTTCGATAGTATAAATGGAATTTGGTCGGTGCTTAAAAATATTGAAGTGGGGTAACAACAGCTAGCTTGCAAGTATTATTATGTTAACTAATGTTAGCTGTGTGTAACGTTCAACACCCAATCACACATATTATTAGATCTTGGTAGAAGCATGCTGCGTGCTTATTGGCTCACTGACGCTGATGAGATTTACTCAGGTATTAGAATTTGGTATTGAATAACGAAGGCATTTTTCAATACTCTAGATGCTATAGAGGCAATTCCGTCGGTGCCTAAAAAGTTCGGTACCCAGCCCTAACAGAGTATATAGTTCTTCTGTACGGTTTGTATGTGTCACCTGGTGTCTCCTCTCCTGTTCCTCTCTGGTCTTGTCCAGCTCCTCTCTGAGGGCTCGTCCAGCCAGAGAGCTGTTGTCCTCCAGCTGTCTCCGCAGATCCTCCAGCTCAGCGCGCTGCCTGCCAGACAAACACAAACGAGATATCTCTACATAAATCATCTGTACAGGTTATAGAAATATATTGGGTTTAGAATAAGAATGTCCTGTAGCCTGGGATGGCCTCGCTGTCTCCTCCTGTCTGGCATGTGTAAGATAAGATGGGTTCAAATTTAGTGCTTGTCAGTACCCAATCCGTTCCACCTGCACAATCCGTTCACGCATGCGCTGTTGTACGAGGATTTACGACACTACCCAATCTGTTCCCACGCTAGCCTTCAGCTAACATTAGTTTAGCTAATAGCTAATTCGGCGGACCGCTAGGTGATTGTAGCGGTCTGCCGTTAGCCTCCACAGTTAAGCTAACGTTAGTTTAGCTAACAGCTAATTCGGCTAACCGCTAGCTGAGACAGCATGTAAACTTTAAAAGACCCTCAAAATAAAACTTGAAAATAACCATTAACAGCTGTTACGTCAGTTGTACTTTACTTGTGCTCATTTAAAATACAATCATTCAATACTTGTCTTTATTGTTATTACTGTAAAGTCTTAATTTTGCTGTAGCCTGCTTTTCCCATTATGTTTGACTTAACGTTATTTTAGACTGAATCTAGCTGTCCGTTCTGCCTGCATGATCCCTTCTGCGCATGCGTTATTTTAGACTGAATCGCTGTCGGCTAGCGGTTAGCCGAATTAGCTGTTAGCTATCCCGGTGGAAGCTAGCGTGGCACAGATTGGGCAGGTCGTAAAAGTATTATCGTCTGCGCCTACGTCATGGCATACATGTCATCTTGCACATGCGCAGAACGGATTGTGCTGGTGGAACGGATCGGGTACTGACAGTGCTCCTGATTTGTTTAATAAACAATTGGAACAGAATGCACCTAATGAAATCTCTTCAAGGAAAGAGGTCTGCCTTTCAACGAACACAATATTTAAAGGGGAAACTTTGAGAAAATGACCGGTGGTTCTTAAAAGACTCTGGCTTTTTGAGCCAGAGTAGAATTGGTTCACTCAGGATTTTTTGGGCAAAGCTGCAAATGGAAAAGGATCCTTTACGACAATAATGTTGCAGGCACGAGACACATAGAGTCAGTTTGCTACCTACAGGAAGCGCTGTCAATGTGGGCTGCTATTATTGGGGTTTAACTATGCATGTAAATGCATGTGTTCCGGGGTGCCTGGGTAGCTCACCTGGTAGAGTGCGCGCCCCATTTACAGAGGCTCAGGTTGGAATTGCACCTGGAATTGAATGTCAATCCCCCTCTCTCTATCTCTCTCTCTCTCTTCCCTTTCATGTCTAAGCTGTCCTATCAAATAAAGGCCTGAAATGCCAAAAAAAAGTTATTTTGGTTCACAATGCCTCATGCTGTTTTTGTTGTTTTTTTACTTAGTTATTTCAGTCCTCTATCTTCTAAAGGTCACTTGTTTAACAGCCGATCAGCTGTAATGGCATTTCATGAGGAAGAACAACTCTAAAGGCGACACGTTTTTTAAATTTCCTGCAGGATTGTAGACGTGACTGATTTTCAAGCACAAACACACTCGATTAGAATTTTAGCCGGAGCATGGCGGTGGGTTTAAAGAACAGTTCCTCTATCTGAGACAAATACCTCTGACCCTGAAAGCTGCGCCAGTACAATCAATCTTCACGGTTTCTCCTCTACCGGACCCTAACCCCAACACTCCACTACACACACAACACCCAGAAGATCTTTCTTGATAGTCCACTGATTCAGCTTCTTATTCTGGAGACTATAATGATGACCAACTACTGGAACTTTCTGGGGAAACATTCTCTTGTAAGACAAACAACTCTGGTTTATGACTTCATATTTTGACGGTGGCAAAGGTGTCCTGTGACCCTACCTTGCAGCCAGCTGAGCCAGCCTCTCCTTCTCATCGGCCACCTCCTTGTAGAGTCGCCTTCTCTGCTGCTGCAGGGACAGCTCCTCCTCCTGGAGCTGCTTCTCGTATCTGACGCACACAGACACACACACACACACACACACACACACAGACAAAAACACACACACACACACACACCTGAATGTGACTGACTCTACACAGGCTGCTAAAACTAACATAAACAATGTATAGTTATTAGGAGAAATGTTCCAATGCCATTTTTCCTTCCCGATACCGTATAAAAATAATAAATAAAATGGATTATGGATCATTTTATTTCTATAGTTTGTAGCTGACGTCTCTATTGCCTGTTGAAACGTCCCTTACGTACTGCGACTTTAACAGCTGAAAGTCTAGACCCCGATTATGAGACGACGACACTTTTTCAGACTTTTTTCTTATATTCAGACCAATACAGTATTATCCAGTTTTACAGTCAGTCATAACAGGAAAAAAAACATGAATAAACTTCTTTTAAAGCACATTTTTCTTCGGGGCTAAACAAAGTGATATCGGACTAATTTTGTTAAGAGTGGTAGCCTGATTCTAGAAAATGTAATCTTTGTTTTGCTTCATTTGCTACACTGTATGATGACTAAGGCACTTTTAGCTGACTTTTGTAGGGCTTTATGTCGACAAAATGCGACAAAAGTTCAAAAAAAGGTGACAAAAGTGTAAAAAAAAAAGCAACAAAAACATTGGGGAAAAAAGTGACACAAATGTCGAAAAATGTCCCCCCCAAAAAAACGAGATGCAATAATACTGTCAAAGATATTATATGTCAATGGACTTTATATCTGGCCCTTGATGTGATTCTCATGTTCCAGTGTGGCCGTTAGGGAAGTTTAGTTTGACACCCCTGACGTAAAGCATGTAAGAATGAAATACAGAAAGTATAGTAGTATATGAAGGCCAGTATGAGTACTGATGATGTGACGTGCCTACCTCTGCTTGGCTAGTTCCCTCTCTCTCTGACTCTGCTCGTCCTTCTCCCTCTCCAGCTGTAGGCGGAGCTCCTCACACTGGCGGACGTAGCGCTGGGCCGCGCGGTCGTCTGCCTGCAGCAGCTCCGCCTCGTGGAGTGTCCGCAGCTTTTTCAGGTCCTGTTTGTGCTTGGAGATCAGCTTCTGGATCTCTGGCTCCAGACCTGAGGGAGGGGGGGAGGAGGAACAGTTCAGGTTCTGTGGCTGCTGCAAGATGTTTACGGCTCACTGGATAAACCTTTGCTGAGGAAAACACGGGATGATTCATGTTTTTGAAATACCGTAATAGTAATTCTGGAGAGTCATGAGTCAGATTACTGTGAGGCAGTTTTATTTTAGGTCTAAGTACCGGTGTCAACAGAAGTAAATATACCCAAACAGTCCCTAAGTGAAGAAATACAAACAAATGTGGGTTCTCAAGCCCTGTGACTGTACACACACTTCATTAGCACTGGCTGACAACAGTGTTGTGACTTTTCATGGAATCAGCTGATCACACGCAGGGAATAGTGGAAGAAAGGGCAGCAATTTATGACGATTTTTTATTGTTGATTAATGGATTAGTTGTTTGGTCTCTAAAATGTCAGAAAATTGTGAAAAATGTGGATCAGTGTTTCCCAAAAAGCACTAGATGACGTCCTCAAATGTCTTGTTTTGTCCACACCTCAAAGATGTTGAGTTTACTGTCACAGAGAATTTGTAATTAATTTTTGATCTAATTATTAATCAATTCATCTTTGCAGCTCTAGTGGAAGAACATTGTAAGTTTCTGCGAACAAAACTGTACATGTTTGTTCACGCTGCCTTTAACAAGTCGGAAAATGCAACAGCCAGTATGGTGGTGGTATGAATTTAAAATACTTTATTTACTAATCCAGTGTCCATATAAACCACTACGGCTGCATAATATATAAAATTTTTTATCTGCATCACAATATTAACTGGCGCAATACACATATCGTGAAAGACACTCCGAGATTTTTTGTGATAGTTGAAAGAAAATATCAGTAGAAAACTACACTTTAAAACTCATTCTTTTTTTTGTGATGCCTTTCATTTCCAAATCAATGTTCCATTTATTCAATAAAAGAATGTTGGAAATGATTGCCTTTCATTTGTTTGAAGTTCAACAAGCAGTTGCTGTATTTTAGCAGAATACTGAAAGTAGAAGAAATGCAGAACTGAATAGTATTCAATATCTGTTTATTTATTTCAAGTAAAATAGTCATTGCGATATTCAACAACATATATCTCATACTGTCCTCATATCGTGCGGCCCTATCAACCACCCTTTCATAATAGATACCATGCAGCATGCATCTTTGAGTTTGATATCAGAAGATCAGTCCTTATAGAGCCAAGTCATGCCACATTCCTGCTAAGGGATGCATGACACCTGCACAGTGGAGGATTTTAAGGAAAATAAAACTGTACTTGATGAGAGCAGACAGGTAAAAAGTAGAATTACACAGCATTACATTACACACATTTGCTTATGTATGCCCTGATCTTAAGAGAGCTTTAGTAAAGAGGATTTAATCTCACATTTCCGAGCTCTGTGTACAGTACCTTTGACAGTGATCTCTTTGATCTTCTTGGTTTTCTCGTCAATCCATTTCTCCCGGCGTATCTTCTCTGTGGCGCTCATAAGCTCTTTTAACTTCTTGATTTCCTGTAAGGGGAAGGAGGGGGAATTATGGTGGCGGGTCTGGTGTCAGAGTGAAGTGACAGAAACGTGACTTATTCAAGTCAAGCGAGGTACTTTGGTCACTTTTTACACGGTGACGACCAGTGAGAAACTCAAGAGGTACGCATGTTACAGGATCAAAATAAGACTAAAAGGGGAGTTCAAACTAGTTCTGGGCAAGGCAATAGAACTTATAACATCAATGTAAGCTTTATATCTAAATCTAGAGATAAATGAGAAAAGACTGAGTAGACTCACATGCAGACAGACTGTCCAACAGAAGTTGTGAGGGAAGGACAAATGAAAAAGGAATGGCAGAAATGAGATGATGAGATGATCGTGCCAAGGGTGACTGGGTTAGAGGAAAAAAAAAGTTACCTCACACAAGGGACCCAGAATTTGCCACACCTAAAAGCGAGGGAAAATACAGATATACAGACAAGTGAAGAAGGAGAGGAAGACGAAGAGACGGGGGAAAAACAGAGAAAAGACAGTTAACAAATGCAGCACTGCAAGAAAGCAAGTATTCCAACGAGATCACACGAGATGCAAAGCAGAAGCAGAAAAGCGGAAGTTGTTTACAGCGACAACTTAGAACTACGCATGCAAATTCTTAAAAAAATAATCTTCACTGAAACACGGACTACAATTGTGGCTCGACTTTGTCAGCCGGTGAGAAAACCGTCTCACCATTTCATGTTGCTCCTGCATTTGTGCGATCTTCTTGGTGTACTTTTGGTCCACCTGCTTCAGTTCTCCCACCACTCCTTCACAGCGCTCATTTAAACTCTTCTTATCATTGATCAGCTGGAGAAAAGACAGAACATATTTGAGACCGCGAGGAGGAAAGATAGAAGCATGTAAGCCATGCTCACACAAGAAAAAGTTGACTAGAAGACAATATAATATAATATTATATAAAACAAAGCGGCCGAGCGATCTAGAGAATGAACAGAGATAGGGAGCGGCGCTACTATGACTTTAAATAAAATAAGCCAGTTGCCTAAACAGGGAGCACCCGGTCATATTGTATAACTCGCTGTGCTTCCACACTAGCACAGGTCGATCTAGTATCTAGTTCTTGTTGTTATGGAAATGACAAGTTCAGAAAAGTTGATCTTTTTCAACTTCAAAAAGACTCTGAGCTGCATAAAAAAACATTGTCATTGGTGTTTAATGCAGAGTCCCTAGGATTATAACGCCCGGAAACACAGTGAAGTGCCCTGAATAGCCACGAAGCACTGCTATTTTCATTTCGGCGCCCATTTTATCCAATCTGCGCGGGCGGTGTGTAGGCTTGTCCCGTAAAACAGACAGCTGGCAGCTTCGTAAAAAGAGTGTGAACATGGCCTAAGAAAGGTTGAATGCAGCGGGGGAGTAGATTGTGTTTGTCCACCTACCTGATCAATGAATGTGAGGTGTCTCTGGATGGTGGCTTCAAATTGTTCCTTCTGGAGCTGGAAGTTTCTGTTCAGCTCCTTCTCGGTCTCCTTCACGTGTCTCACCGTGAGCTCCCTCTGCTGGGCCTGGTGGACGGGGGACGAGAGAAAGGTGTTGTCGTCTACAGCAGCTAATAAGACCAGACTCATTGACATTTAGGGCTCCTGCACGCTGCCTGAATGGCGTGAGCGTGTCAGCCGCGTGGCGAGTCTGTTTTTATTTCAGCTCCCATGGTAACAAGTTAGAGCTTGCACACTGCCTGCGTGACACGCACGTCTCAAATGCATGCATGCTAGAAATAGGACCGACATTTCCAGGCAACATAGAATACGGAAAGATGTTTATATGTCATTTTGACAAGAATACATATTAATAAATGACATTTTGATGTTTGAAAGTCTCTAGGTTTTGACATAAATGCAGATATAAATGTAATTAAAAAAAATAAATAAAATAATTATCGATTTTCAAATATTGCACGTCAATACAGAACGAAATATTCTGGAGCCTATTTTGCCGTCAATACTGCCGACGTTGTCTTTGCTGTAATCAGATCATTATATATTTATGTTTATGGGAAACATGCATGTGTACAGACGAGGTGTGTCTGACGCCGCGTCAGACACACGTTTCTGGCGTGCAAAGACATAGAAAACACAACGCAGCCGCCACGTAACGGACACGCAACAGAAACGCCACGCTCACGCCACGCAGCCAGTGTGCAGGAGCCCGCAATGTGTGTGCATTTCCCCCACCAGTGCGCTCTGCAGCATGTTGACTGTGCGTTTCTTCTCCTCCAGCTCCAGCTTGATCCTCATCATGGAGCCGGTGATTTCGGCGGCGGTGGCAGATGCCTGCTCGACACCAACCAGCTCCTCCTCAGACAACACAGCCTGAGAACACGCAGGGGCCATTCGACACATGTCAACTTTTTGCCATTTTGTTATCAATCAGGAATTCCCCCAACAACAGGATTACCATAATGTGAAAAGGGACAGACGCTGACCTCTCTGTGAGACCCTGAAGTAACCGAGCGCGGCCTCTCCTGTTCAGACTTCTCCATCTCATCCAGGAAACTCATGATGCTCTGCAGCTTGGCCTCGGAGAGCAGGGCGCCCCCATCTGGCAGGGCCGGATGGTGACTCAGCTGGCCGTGACGCTCCAGGTTGTCAGTGGTCAGAGAGTTGGAGTCTCCGTCCTTTAATGGGACACAGTGGAGATGCAGGATGGTGACATCATAATCACAATTCTTTTGGTCAACATTGAAACCACGATTGTTTA